>NC_056739.1:290775695-290798195 GCF_019279795.1 Protopterus annectens | reverse complement strand
GTGCCGAGTTGCCAGCCCAACCTTCAAGGAAGGCACACCCATTCACGCATGCACCTACTGCATGTCTTTAGACGTCCCTCGACTGCGGGGAGGACATGCAGACTCCACACAGAAGGTGCTCCAGTCGAGAATCGAACGGGAAACCTCTTGCTGTGAGGTGAAAACACTACACCACCACGGCCACAAAAAGAGGTACAAAATAGTACTTATTTAGAATATGGAAGCATGCTTTCCATTGGTATGGAAATAATATAGTTGATGGGCAATTGAAGAGTTAGTGATTTGACTGATAGTGATGAATTATTTTTGAAAGCAGGAACTTCCTTATGTTCTATGTAATTTCTAGGGGTTACCGTGAGAAAATAGTGAGACTTAATTTTGATGAAATAAATTGTTCTCAAATTTTTATTATTATTATTAATAATAATATAATAATAATAATAATTATAATAATAATATTGAACTTCATAAAAAAATCTAAAAACTGTAGAATGAGAATGTCGGTGCAGTATTCCTTAGATGGAAAACAGATTAAGGAAATTGTCAAAGAGAACTGGAAGATTTTAAGTAGTTTTCCTGAAGTTAGAAAAGTGGTGGGGGAAGAATTTCAAGTTTATTTTTCAAAGTAGTTAAGTTTTAGAAATGCTAAAGAGAGCAAAAGGAAAAGTTCAAATGCTTGAGATGTATTTGATGGATGCAAAGGAAATTTATATAAAAATGTTAAGATTTTAATTTTTTTATATATATGCAGATCTAAATTTTTAGTGTATTTATCTGTTGCTTATCTCGTCCTGCATATTATGTAGGCAGAACTACTAGAGAGTTGCATAAAAGAGTCCGTGGGCATTTATATGGTGTTAGTAAAATAGACATAATGCATGGGGAAAACATTATTGTATAACAAAATGTAATGGTTCACCACAATTCTTAATGTCAGATTGTGTACCCAATTTTAATAATAGGTTAGATGCAGAGAAAGAATTAGACTGGAGGGAATATTGCTGGTTACTTAAGTTAGATGCCAGCAACAACCCTCCAGGACTAAATGACAAGAAACACTTCAAAATCTATTTAAAGTGAAAGAAGTTGAAGCATTAATACAGGCACAACTTGCTTTGATTAGATTAATTATGTAAATGTTTTAATGATGAAGTTTTAATTGTTGCAAGTATATAATGCTGAATTTTACTCTTCATTCGGTCTGAAGAAGTCTTAAGTATTGATGAAAGCGCTTACTGGATGAGAAACATTTTTTCACTTTGACAAATTTGCTAGTTCATTTTTTTTTTTTTTTTTGGTTTTTATAAGAATGGAGTTAAACTGTAGGAGAAGGTGGAGTTTTCATTTAAACAATTATGCTACCAAATGTACTTTATTAAGTATATAATTGTTATGATCTATATAACTTGTGTTATTCTTCAAACATTGTTTTATTGTCTCTGGAGCTTTTTTCCCCAGCTCTCTACTGAAAATGGGCTTTTAACCCAGGTGGACTATCTTGGTAAACAAATGTTAAATTAATAAATCAATAAAATAAGAAATAAAAAGAACTTGACTAAATTGACCATTTCAGCACAAGAGAATAATATGCTGATAAATACATCAAAAACTAAGCATATGAGATTTGGGAGACGAAAATTGAAAGGTAAATATTTAATACTGCAAACAGTGATTGAAACTGTAGATTCATTTAAGGACCAGTGTATATAGAAATATCCAGCTTTGAGATTTTCTGTTCATATTTAACAATTGGTTAATGATGGTTATAGAACTATAGAGTGTATAAAAAGATTTATAAATCTAGGAAATCAGAAATGATGAAGTCCTTGTTAGACCCAAACTTGAGTATGGAATAACAATATGGAAACCTTTTAAGAAAACAAGCATGAGTAAACTGGAAAGAGTATAGCAAAAGTATACCAAAGGCATCCATGGATATAAAAATTTAAGTTATTATGAAAGACTAAAATATGTTCTCTGGTTCGATCCTCAGCTGGGGTGCCTTTTGTGCAGAGTCTGCATGTCTTCCCTGTGGTCACGTGGGTTTCCTCCGGGTGCTCTGGTTTCCTCCCACATCCCAAAGACATGCTGTAGGTGGATTGGACACTCTAAATTGTCTCTAGGTGTGAGTGCGTGTGTGTGCCTTCTGTGGAAGGTTGGGTGCCGGGCTAGTAACTTGACACCATTAAACTCCACTGCCAATCATATGTGGACAGGTGATCCACTGTGGCGACCCATTTAAGAGGAACCCTTATTCAGGTAGTTAGGGCATTTAGGGACAGCTACCTCTGGGAATGTTTGGTTTATCAAAAAGTAGTAGAGAATCTTAAGAAAACCTATGTAAAAGATTGTATAGAAATGAGAAGTGTACTGATAGGTTCTCTGAGATAGCAGCTGCTGCATGGAATAAACTACCAAATTACATTAAAACAAGCACAAGTTTAGATATTTTTAAGAACAGCTTGGACACTTAATTATGGAACTAAATGTTTTGGTATGTCTGCAGGCTAGAAGGTCATTAATACCTGTGCTTGAAATATTTGTATGTATGCAAAATTGTACAAAAATATGAGGAAACCCCAACCTTGCTGGCCTTTATTAGTTATATTCACTGGAAAGCTCTTTCAGCTCCAGTCAGAACTTCATTAGACAGTATCAAAAAAGTGCCTACATTGCTTTAAATTTAAATCTTTCCACATATAGTATCATAACGCAAATTCACAATAAAGTCAGATGGACTAATCAAAGTAAATTTGTCTTAATGCATCGGACCATTTGGAGATCAACTGTAGAGTTTTAAAATATCACAGGTGAGATATGATTTCAAACACAGCCAAATGGGGAAATATCCAAGGCTGACCTATTGTGTACCTGAGAAAAGGTAGCTAACAAATGATAAATAGGCATTGAGGAAATACTCTGGGTTGGTTACTCATGTGAGCAAGAGAAAGGGTTATCTAACTATTCACAAATTAACCAGTAAAACTCGAGATCAAATAGACAAATTAGAATGGTAGCAGAGGATTGGGTTAATACTGGGACTAAGAACCAAGAACAGGGCAGAAAGGATGTCCATCACCAACAGATTGACATTATAAATGAACAAAAAAGAGGAATCATTAAGTATGCAAGAGTAACAAAAGTAATGAATATAGCAAGTAACAAAGAAAAAATGTAAGAATATAATAAAGTAAAAAAAGCCCAAACCGTAAAGAACAGCTTTGTGATAGAAGGGCAGAAAATAACTTGAAATGGAGCTAGCAGTAGAGATTAAGAAAGGAAACAATAGCTTTTTTATGTACATAGCAGAAGGAAGGACGTACAAAATGATCAGGTTGAGCAAAGATGAAAGGGAGATCACAGAAGCCAGTGAAGGACCAGAGGAAGTGAATGAATATTGTTTTCTGTCTTCGCAAAAGAAAACAAAATGGGGAGAATGTAATTTGGCTGCTTTTAATTAAGTTAAAGTGAAAGGACCAGATGGGGCTGCTTCTGTGAGTCCTCAGAAATGTGGCCATTGTGTTGCCTCCTCCCATCCCCGACAGACAGTGTTAGTCAGATCACTGGCTATTGCAGGAGTGCCAGAGGAGAGCAGTTGAGATACCCTTTTTTTGTAAGTAGTGTGTGTGTGTGTGTGTGTGTGAAGCAGAAACCTGTACAAGGAATGATTTAACAATAGTGACAGGGAAAGTCATGGATGGAATCCTTATGGAATGGCTGTTAGCATTTCTAGAGGACAATAATTTCCAGGACAGCAACCAATCAGTTTTCACTGACAGAAAAAGCTAGCTGTCAGTCATAACAGTTTTTTGACTGGATTATAGGTGAACTTGAGAAGGGAGAACTGGCAGACATAGTCTGCCTGGACTTCATCAGGGCCTTGGACTCAGTACTGCATAGAATGCTAATAGGAAAACTGGAGACTGAGGAACTGAATAGCTGCATAGTTGCATGGTAGGACACAGAGGGTTCTGATGGCAAGGACAGTATCAATAAGTAGAAAAGTGAACATGGTATTGGGTTCCAATACTCTTAATATGTTATCTCAGACATGATCGACCCCTTCATTAATGACACAAAAATAGATGCACTAGTGGAAGACTGGGAGAAGAGACTAGCTAAAGGTTTGGGAAGGCTCAGTAAGTGGGCAGAAAGGTAGCAGTTGAGGTTAATTGCAACCAAATGCAAAGTGATGCATTTGTGCAGTAACAGCCTTGGTGTAAAAAATTAGCTGAAAAAAGTGGAATTTATGATGGCAGAAATGGAAGGATAAAAAGAGGATCTGAGGAGTGCTGATCACACCTAAGTTGGACCACTGTGGCAAGAATGAGAGCAGTGGCAGCAGCTAATAGAGTTCTGGGGTGTATGCTCAGGCAAATGTATTCCAGAAGCAGAGGTAATTCTTCCAGTCTATAGAACTTTGATCAGACTATACACTGAATGCAGATGTTCATCATGTTTCACTGTTGCAGTCATTACAATTGGGTTATCCTGCTGGCAGGCTACCCGCAGTCGGCTTGAGTTCCAAAGTCTGGGTCCGACGTCGGTTGCTGTCGCCTCCTCCCTGACGTCAGTGTGCCAGGGGTATAAAAGAAGCCGACACCATTTTCTTCAGTCTTTCTTGCCGCGCGGTGCCCGAAGCAAAAGCAGTTCGCAAGTGCCGGTCAGCTGACTCCTGAGATTTTCAAATTTGAATTTCAGATCCAAAGTCTTCATTAAAGCTAAGTAACCCATTGGGGAAACTTTTTTCTTGCTCCAGACCAATGTCAGAAAAAGTTAATAATTGTATTTCTTGTGGGAAGCAAATACCTCATAAGGATTTTCATTCTTAGTGTATTCCTTGCCTAGGCCCCGACCACGACGTTGGTAGTTGTCGGTTTTGTGCTAGATTTAACCAACGCACTATTAAGCATCGGTGAGATTTTGCATTTCATTATTTTGGCAGAAGATTCAATTATATAATGCTGTCGGAACAGCCGACTACCGGAGTTTATAAAAGCGCAAAGAAAAAGAAAAGGACAGGCATCCGAGGTACAAAACCGACGACAAAGCTTCCGTTAGGCTTGTTGCCGGTTCTCAGTGAGGCGATTTCGCAGCCCCTGATGCCCGCTACTTCAGAGCCACAGGCCGCTTCCGGCTCCCACGTGGAGCCGACTAGGCTGCTGTAAACTCAAGGTATTGGACACTCGGAAACTATTCCCTCAGATGGGTCCGGAGCCGCTGAGCAGGCATCGGCTTCTGAGGGTGTTTTCAGGCCTATACAGTTATATGTAAAGCCAACTTCAGCTTTAAAGGCAAAGACTAAAGCAGCTCTAAAGACAAAGAAACAAGTACAGCATTCTCTTGGGCAGGCCTCCATGCCTAAAAAACAGATGCTTAAAATGGCCGAAGACCTAATTACTTTGATCAGGGGTTCCCATCCCCCTCTTGATAAGAGGCCTAGGCAAGAGATAGAATATGAATCTTCAGATCACGTTTCCATTTCTTCTGATTCCTCTTCTGAAAAGGAATATTCCCTTCCTCCCTATGAGGATTCTGATGCTGAAGAATCTATCCCTTCAGTCTTACCTTCTGAGGATTATTCTTTTGGGGAGACCCTGCATACTATGAGGGAGCATTTCCATTGGGAGAGCCAAGATTACTCAGAATCCAAGAAAAGGCTCAGAGACTTCCTTTTATTACCCCAACACAGGCCCCTTGCTATTCCTCCTGTTTTAGACATTGTAGATGATGTATTTTCAGAGTCCGGTCAGTCTCCTGACTCTTTACCACCAGCTCTTGTTAAGCCAGACAGATACTACAGGCTTCCGGATTCTCATAAATTTCTTTACAAAAACCCTGCTGCTGACCCAGAAACTATTTCTTAGGGTCCCAAGGGGGTCAAGGCTTCCACTGCAAAAAACCCTATCCCCTCTGATAGGGATTCAAGGGCCCTGGACAGATGGGGGAAAAAGATTTATACTTCTGCTACCTTGGCTGTAAGAGCTTTAAATTGTCAGTTTCATATGCTTAAATATCAGCAATATCTTATGTCACTGCTTAAACAGAAAATATTGACAAATTCAGAATGTGCAGAAAACAAAGAAATGCAGGATTTATTGCATGCAGCTGAACAAGTGGGAAAGTATACTTTGCAATGTGGTTTTGATTCTCTAGAGGCCTCCTGCAGGGCCGCAGTTACAGGTTCTGTTATTAGGAGGCATGCTTGGTTAAAAGAACAGAATCTGCCCGATCATGTTAAGGCAAAGTTATTAGATGCTCCATTACAACATGATACCTTGTTAGGTGTTAAAGCAGAAGAGGTGTTGAAGAAAATGGAGGACAAAGCTAAATCTATGCAAACAGTGAAGGATTTCTTACAGGTACAGCCTCCCAGATTTAGCAGGAACTGGCCTACAAATAATTGGTCCTTTCCAGTGTCAGACAGGCCACAAAGAGGTAGATACAGATGCCCCAGAGGCAGATTACAGCCCCAAGGCTCACACAGGCCTAAACAATGGGGTGCTTCTACCTCCAAAAGCGGAGAGGAAAGATCACAGCCATACAGGAAACAGTCTCAATGACTTTCCCCTGCCAGTACCAAGCACTTATCTTCTGGCAGCTCCTTTGGGGGGAAAACTAGCACTTTTTTCACAAAATTGGCACATGATCACCCAGGACAAATGGGTCTTAAATATTGTATCTCAAGGCTACAGGTTCCACTTTCACACCCTGCCAAGGCCAAACGGTATGCCAGACCTGCCACTCAATCAATGGGCAGAGGCACAAAAACAAGTTTCATCCCTTATGGACATGAGAGCCATTCAGCAAGTACTACAGCAAGAGCAGGGACAAGGATTTTACTCAAGGCTATTCTTGGTACCCAGAAAGGACAAAGCCTGGAGACCAGTACTGGACCTGTCTTTACTAAACACATTCCTGGATATTCCAAAATTCAGAATGTTAACTCTGCAGCAGCTTCTGCCCATGCTGGGCAAGAAGGCTTAGCTTGTGACTTTAGACCTAAAAGAGGCATACCTGCATGTCCCAATCAGACAATCATGCAGAAGATGCCTCAGATTTATAGCTGGCTCAATGCACTACCAATTCTCTGCACTGCCCTTTGGCTTATCTACTGCGCCCAGGGTCTTCACAAAATGCCTGGCACCAGTAATTGCATTTTGCAGACAGAGGAATACAAATATATCCTTACTTGGACGACTGCCTTATTCAAGCAGAGAACAAGGACATCTTACTACAGCATCTGGCATTTGTAAAAAGATTACTAACAGGTCTAGGGTACACAGTAAACGAAAATAAATCAAAGCTTGTACCCTCTGAAGAGATAATATTCCTGGGTGCAAGCTTAAATACAACTGCCCAGATGGCTTATCTCATGCCAGACAAACACAGACAACTGACTACTTTCAAAATGTTGGCAACAAAGACCCATTTATCTGCAAGAAATATTCTGCAGGCTTTGGGCTTCATGGCATCCTGCATACTGCTAATTCCATATGCAAGACTACATATGAGGAAACTTTAATGGTATCTGAAAAGTGTTTGGACTCAACATTGCTACAGCCTGGAAACAATAATTACCCTCATTCCCTGCCTGCAACAGGAGTTTCGATGGTGGGCAAAAGCCTGTCACTTCAACACGGGACAGCCATTCACCTTATCCACAGCCAGGCAGACATTGACAACAGATGCATCAGATTATGCCTGGGGGGCCCATATGGCAGAAAGATGTATTCAGGGCACATGGTCCGCAAGTCAAATGCATCTACATATCAATCAAAAAGAGATGCAAGCTGTTCAGAATGCCCTGACAGCCTCCAAGGATCAACTTCATCCAGGACAACTACTAATAAAGACGGACAATACTCCAGTCATGTGGTACATAAGCAGGGGGGCACGCATTCCTACCCCCTCTGCAGACTAGCCATGAACTTGTGGGACACAGCACTGATTTACCAAGTAAATCTGCAAGCACAATTTCTGCCAGGAAGGATAAATACTCTGACAGACAAACTAAGCAGAAACCTAATGGATCCCCACAAGTGGAAATTGGATCCACAAGTCTTCAGCATGATAACAAGGAACTGAGGATGCCCGGACATGGACCTATTTGCCTCCCCGTACAACTACCAACTACAGATATTCTGCACAAGGACTTATCACAAGCAATCATGGAAAGTGGATGCTCTGTCTTTCAGCTGGAAAAACCTAACAGTATATGCCTTTCCTCCTCTGCCTCTCCTCCCCAAGGTACTCCTCAAGGTCAGACGAGAAGCCAAAAATGATATTGATTGCCCCAGACTGGCCCTGCCAGCACTGGTACCCAATCCTAAAGAGCTTATCTCAATGCCCAGTTTGGACATTACCTCAAATTCATCACTTATTGACCCAACAAGACAGATACTGCACAGCCAACTCAGGACCTTAAACCTGGCAGCATGGTGGATAATGTAGCCATTCAAGACACACCTCTCTCTAAAGCAGTGATGGATGTTATTTTGGAGGCCAGGAGGCCTAGCACCAGAAAATCTTATGCAGAAAAATGGAAGAGATTCTGTTCTTGGAACCAGGCACTAGGTATTGACACGACTGTTCCAAATATTCCTAAGATTTTGCAATACTTAACTGAGATGCTGGATAAAGGCCTTTCCTTTTCATCAATTAAAATTCATGCCTCTGCCATTTCAGCTCATTACAATAGAGAACCACCTATTTTTTCTCATCCATTGCTAAGGCAGTACCTCAGAGGGGCTAAAAACATAAGACCTCCAAGGAGAGCACCAATACCTGCTTGGGACCTCAACTATGTCTTGGAAAAACTCACACTGCCTCCGTTTGAGCCAGCCTCTGCAGCTGATATAAAATTCTTATCCTGGAATAGACCACTGCATTCGTTTCTGCTATTCACAGCATGGCAAATCAGTGCCTAAGGGCATTAGGCCACATTCAACCAGAGCAGCAGCCACTTCAGCAGCCTTCCTCAGAGGAGTACCAACCAAAAACATCTTAGAGGCTGCAACTTGGAGTTCAGTGCATAGTCTTACAAAGCACCATCACTTACCTCTCTACTCTAAATCCAGGGCAGGCTTTGCCACTGCAGTTCTGCAGGGCCTGATAGGATTAGGAGAGGCTATTTAGCCAGCCTCCCAACCTTAGCTTTGGGATTCAACCCAATTGTAATAACTGCCACAGTGAAACACGATGAACATAGTACAGTTGTGTACCTACCATAAATGTAGATGTTCAAGCGTATTCACTGTTGCAGTCCAGGTTACCCTCCCACCATCCCCCTTTTCCTTGCTGGGACTTACCTGTACTTCTCTATTCTATACAACCTATGTGGTGTATTTGCTTGTAGATGATGGAAAAGTTGTTTTTTGTGTATGCATGCTTATTGCATAATTTAGCGTACCTTTTTAGGGGCACCTAACATCTGGGGCAAGAAAAACTGAAGAAAATGGCGTCTGCTGCATCTTTTGTACCCCTGGTGCACTGATGTCAGGGAGGAGGCGACAGCAACCGACGCCGGACCCAGACTTTGGAACTCGGGCCGACTGCGGGTAGCCTGCCAGCAGGATAACTCAGTTGTAATGACTGCAACAGTGAATACACTTGAACATCTACATTTATGGTAGGTACACAACTGTACTTTCTGGAGAGGCCATACAAGAAAAAGGATGTCAAGATCCTGAACGTGAAACCAGGAGAGACAAGAAGCATGACATCTGTGTATAAAATTGTCAGAAAGATGTAAAAAGGGCATTTTGAAAAGAAAGGACATAATGGAAGGGAGGGGCACATGCTGCAAATTGTGCAGAATAACTACATTTTGTATCGTTAAAAGTAGTTTTTTATCACAATGGTTTTAATTGTATGGGTAGTGGAGAAGGAACCAAATGAGGTATTCAAATGGGCATGGGGCAGGTGAAATAATGGTTAGGTAAGGTAAAGGTGAAGAGGAGGGTAGAATGTTAAGGCACTTAAAATGGTAGACTTAGATAGGCACGTGATCCGTGAAGGCAAAAGGCCGAGGTACCAGTTCGCTTACGAGTAAAGAAGATACCCTGGTGAAGTGCTGGTGAATGTGTTTTATTTTAGATAGGCTTTTGTCTTCTTCTGTCATCATGCTAATGTACAGAAATATAGTCCTTAAATGTTGCCAAGATTGTCGGCAAAACCCTGACATTGCAGCTTACTTTGGTAAGTCATTGCAAGTAAATTTGGAACAGTGCTATTCAGAGTACAGTCTATGCCAGTGCCTAATGTATCCCTTCACACAGTTTGAAGTAGGTGAACAGAATGCTGCTCATGGTTGGTCAGATGTAGACTTCATCTGAGCTGTTATCCCAGTCCATTTGTTCAGTGGAAATTGGATTTTAAAAGTATGTAACATATCCTCATTTATCTGTTAAATAATTGACAGCAAAGCAGTCAGTGGTATCTGTTGTGATGAATAGCTGCCCTTAGTGATTGAAGCACCTACTTTTGCTCCATGCTTGAAACTTCTTTATGGTATTACGTTTTAATAAAATGCTAACATTAGTACTTTAGTAACATTGTACTGCAAAATGTTGAAATCTTTACATGCAGACAGTCAAATGTTGACACCCTTTTGGTAGACCTCGCCTTCCTGTATTTTACAAATATGTAAGTGATTAGATTCTATAAGATTTTGTGTGGTTTCCTTCTTTATTGAGGGTCCTGTTACTGACTTTCAGTGCAGACAGGAAGGAAAACAATGTCACGCTGGTAAACTGACATTGTGTGCGAGTTCTGACAGTGGAAGGTGTTTATTTCCCTCTCCCAGTTCTCCACATTCATAATTGCCAGAGAGGACTGAACTGATGTTTTTAGTCAAATACCATCTACCGATTTGCTAAACCACTTTCCTGGTGAGTGTCACTGTGTTAGCAAAATGAGCAGTGTAGACTAGAATACCCAACCCCCAGCAACCATCTCCTTTTCATCCTGAGGGATTCCCAGGTATTTCCAGGAATGCTGAGAGAAAGAATCCCTCTGGTGTGTCCTGGGTGTGCCCCTTCCTAGAGGAACATACTGAGAGTATTTCTTGCATGAGGCAGCCAACAAGTTTCCTGACAATGGTGATCAAACGACTTCATCTGACTTCCTTTCAACACCTAGAAGCAGTGACTGTACTCTGCATCGTTTCTAATTGTTGAGCATCCAAGTCATGGGAGAGCAAGTCCAGCTACCTTGCAGAGGAAACTTCAATTTGCCACTTATATTTTCCTTTTGTCCACTACCCAAAGCTCATGATCATAGGTGAGGATGGGATTAATGGTTTACGGGTAAATTGAGATTTTTTTCCTGTGGTTTATTTCTCACTGTTAATTAATTGCATTTAATCTAATGTTGCAAAGTTGTTTAACATTTGAAAATCGGATTATTTCTCTCAAGGCACACTCTCTCTCTCTAATATATATATATATATATATATATATATATATATATATATATATATATATATATATCTGTGTGTGTGTGTGTATGTATGTATATATATATATATATATATATATATATATATATGTGTGTGTGTGTGTGTGTGTGTGTGTATATATGTATGTATATATATATATATATATATATATATATATATATATATATATAACTCACACAAATTCCCGACAATGAGAGAGAAATGGCAATTAAGGTAAACGCAGCTTGTAACAGCAAATCCTTTTATTCAACGAACACCACGAAACACTGACATCCACAAAATAAATCCCAAGTGTTAAGCACTTTCATCTGTCGACTACAGACTTCATCAGAACACTTAAAACCAGCACAAACAATTCAATTTAAACAAATATTGGCGCCAAAACTTTAAAACATTCAAATATTATTAAAGGTGTAGCGCTCTACCTGTAATATGTAATTTCCACAACACTAATATATACTACTGAATAATATTAAAGCAAACTAGTGAAAGATTGTGTGCCCATAATTCATAAATAATTCTAAAAAACTTAAAATTTATTAAAATTCTTATGAATAAATATAATATGTATAATATATGATATAAAATTATCCTAAAATCCATAAATACTAAATTACTGAAAAAATATAATAATCCTACTAATAAGTAAATGGTCATATCTAAAATTATTATATTATCTATTACATGCTAAGAAAAGGTTTTATGCTTATAAAATCATTAATTCCAGGACTTCTGGTGGCATCTACTAATATTTGCCATTTACTTTCCCTATATGCCACACCTTAAATGCTACACCTTTAATAATATTTGAATGTTTTAAAGTTTTGGCGCCAATATTTGTTTAAATTGAATTGTTTGTGCTGGTTTTAAGTGTTCTGATGAAGTCTGTAGTCGACAGATGAAAGCGCTTAACACTTGGGATTTATTTTGTGGATGTCAGTGTTTCGTGGTGTTCGTTGAATAAAAGGATTTGCTGTTACAAGCTGCGTTTACCTTAATTGCCATTTCTCTGTCATTGTCGGGAATTTGTGTGAGTTGTGCTTCTATTTTGGTGATATATATATATATATATATATATATATATATATATATATATATGTATACATACATATATATATATATATATATATATATATATATATATAAACTATGTGTGTGTGTGTGTATATATATATATATATATATATATATGTTCATACTAGGCTATCTGCTCTGGGACATTTATAAGCCTAGCCCGATTGTGTTTGGGGACAAACCTACGATCCCCCATCCACTCATCAAGATTCTTCTTGAAGAGAGTCAGTGAGGTGCTCTGCCTAACATGAATTGGAATTCTATTCCAGAGCGAGGGGAGCCTCTGGGTTATGAATCTGTCCCTCCAGCATGTTCTATTTATTTCTGTGCTGAGGTTCATGTCCCTCGAGCGCATGGCTCTAAGGGATTTAGATTTACTGAGGTGGAGCATGTGCATTAATTCTGGGTTGGAAATAGCTTTATATGTCAGGCATAGATCGCCTCGAAGTAGGCGGTATGCAACTGAGTAGAGCTGGAGTTTTTTTAACCGAGCAGCATATGGCATCTGTTTGAGTCCCTTGATCCTCCTGGTGAGATACTTTTGGGGTCTTTCTAATTGCTGCAGGTGTCGGGTAAGGTACATCCCAAAGGGGGCATTGTATTCTATGATGGGCCTGATGAGAGATGAGTAAAGGGGCACGATTACCTCTCTTGATCTAGATGTGAATCCTTTCATGATGAGGTGGGCTATGTAGAAGATCTTTCTAACCACTTTGGCAATGTGGTTGTCAAAGGAGAGATTGCTATCAACTTGGGTCCCCAGATCCCTAATTACTTTCTCTCTACTTAATGGGTTACCACCTATGTGGTAATTTGTGGGCACATTGTTTTTTGCCAAAGGGTATGACTATACACTTTTTGGCATTTAGCTTTAGACCATGGTTCTGGCACCAGTTATCCGTCTCTGCAAGACCTTTTTGAAGGATATTTGTGTCAGCTAGAGAGTCGATTATGGCACCCAGTTTGCAGTCATCTGCGAACTTGGTGAGCCATAGTCGTCCCACGTTGTCCTGTACCTCAGAAAAGTAAATACCGAACAAGAGAGGTCCCAGGACAGAACCTTGTGGGACGCCACTTGTGACCGGTTTCGAGTCTGACATGGCTCCAGCAACTCTGACTCTGTGGGTTCTGTCTTTGAGCCAGTTTGCAACCCATCTTCTGACATAGGGGTTTATATTTAGGCGGGATAGCTTATCTATGATGCCCGAGTGGGGTATTGTGTCAGATGCCTTTGCGAGGTCCAGATAAGCTGTGTGGACTACCTTCCCTTCATCTATGGCCTTGGTGACTGTTTCGAAGAAGTCAACCAGGTTCAAAAGGCAGCATCTGCCCTTGACGAAGCCAAATTGGGTAGGATCTAGTGTCTGTAGGTCCCCAATGTCTTTGTTTATGAGTACCATGATGATCGTCTCCATAGCCTTGCATACTAGGTTAGTCAGGCTTATGGGGCGATAGTTTCCAGGGTCCGCAGAGGTGCCACCTTTGTGGAGTGGGACCACTGTTGCTGTACGCCATTCTTTGGGCACATATCCTGTAGTGAGGCTGAGATTGTACAGCAGTTTTACTTGAGGGATTAGTTCTTCTTGGAGTTCATGGGGGCAACCCGGGACGCCATCTGGTCCCAGGAAGCAGTGTTTTTGCTTTGGAGAGGCGGCCTTCACCTGAGCATCAGAGATGTTTGGGAGGCTGCACTCTGCGGGATAGATACTTGCTCTTTTGGGGGAGGGTGGAGAAGTTTGCACTGAACCTGTCTGCCAGGATATTGGCGATGTCTGTGGGTTCAGTGTATTTTTTGTCGTTTAGAATCAACTTGGAACAAGTCTGGGAGTTGCATCCCAGGTTCCTAACATAACTGAAAAAAGCCTTATGATTGTCTTTAGTATCCTGTGCAATTTTTCTCTCGAAGCTGGCCTTGGAGGATTTTATGAGGGATCGTAATTTTTTGCTAGTACAGATCAGAGATGCCTTCCCTTTTAGGGATTTTGCTCCATCATGTAGTAGCTTCCTCCTTCTGTTGTACAGTTTATTTATGGCTGGGGTCCACTAGACTGGACGCCTGCCTTTCGATGATTGGGTCTTGATTTTGTTTGGGATAGCATGATCCATGCATTCCTGGAGATGTCCATAGAATGCGTTTATATAGGATTCTGCAGTTTGGGCCGTAGTTTCCACTGGCCCTGGGGCCTTGAAGGATTCCACTTCAGTTTTGAGAAGTGTGAAGTTTGCTTTTGAGAAGTTTTTCACTGTGGTTTTCTGGGCTGGGGGTGGGGTCAGGATGTGGATATCCAGTGAAATTAATTTATGGTCTGATCTTACCAATCAGGGATATACTTCTGGTATGGAGCATAGAGTCCCCATGTTGGTAATGATGAGGTCTAGTATGTTTTCCCCTCTTGTGGGAGTGGTGACTAGTTGTTCCATAGCATTTGAGTTTATAAATTCCAGGAACCTTTGGGCTAAGGTGCTGGGGCTTGAGTAATGCTCCCAGTCTATGTTTGGGTAGTTGAAGTCGCCCAATATAATGGTGTTCGGAGAGATCTTAGTGTTCTCCAATGTTTTCAGGAAAGCCAAGTGGGATTCCTGACTTTGAGAGGGTGGTCTGTAGGATGCTATAAACTGAAAAGCAGTCTTGCCCACTGTCAGTTGCACATGGATGGTCTGCGATACTTCGTGCACTGCCACTAACCTGGAGGTGTGGATATCCTTGATAAATATGGAAACTCCCTCCTTTGTGGTTCGTCCGGTTTTGGGGCCGAAAAGCATGATATGAGGTATAACCTGGTAGTGCTGTGGTGCTCTTTGGAGCCTTGAACCAGGTTTCTGTCACTGCACAGATATCAATGTTCTCCATACTGAGGAGAGCTTAGAGTGCGTGCATCTTGAGGTTAAGACTTCTGGCGTTTAGCAGCATTACCCTTAGTTTCTTGTTCCTTGTGCTGTCTATGGAGGTGGGTTTGACTTTTGAGCCTTGCCTAAAAAAGGCACTATGGGGTTGGCAAGATCCTTTGCCAATATCCGAAAGGCCAGGGGTGACAGGTGCAAGCCGTCCCTAGCGAAGCAACGTGGCTTGTCGAGCATGTCATCCCAGGCTGACAGACACTGGATCCCCTTTGAATGACACCAAAATTTTAGCCAATTGTTAAAATCGATCATTTTGTCTTTATACTGTGGCATCATTCTAGGTGAGGGTAAGATGCTGCTCAAGGTCAGGGTCATACCGGCCTGGGCTACATGATCAGAGAGCTCCTCTGTGTCTCTTTTCATGTAGTCGAGGGAGGTACGTCACAGGTCATTCACGCCAGCATGTACAATGACTGAGTCATATTTGTATTTGCTTTGGAGTGACCTGAGTGCTTGCAGTGTATATAAAAAGTTTACACACCCCTGTTAGAATGCCAGATTTTTGTGATATAAAAAATGAGTAAATCATTTCAAAACTTTTCCCACCTTTAATGTGACCTATATAACTTGCACAATTGAATTGAAAAGCAAAGAAATCTGTTAGGGGAAAAAAATATAAAAAATAAAAAAACGTGCAATAAGCCGGTTGCATAAGTGTGCACACCCTTAAACTAATACTTTGTTGAAGTACCTTTTGATTTAATTACAGCATTCAGTTTTCTTGGGTAGGAGTGTATCAGCATGGCACATCTTGACTTGGCAATATTTGCCCACTCTTCTTGCAAAAGCACTCAAAATCTGTGCATTTGTGAAGGAATCTCTTGTGCACAGCCCTCTTCAGGTCACCCCACAGATTTTCTATTAGATTTAGGTCTGGACTCTGGCTGGGCCATTCCAACCCTTCAAATTTCGTCTGGTGAAGCCTTTCTTTTGTTGATTTGGATGTATGCTTGGGGTTATTGTCGTGTTGAAAGGTGAAGTTCCTCTTCATCTTCAGCTTTCTAGCGGACTCCTGAAGGTTTTGGGCCAAAAGTGACTGGTATTTGGAACTGTTCATAATTGCCTCCACCTTGACTAAAGTCCCAGTTCTAGCTGAAGAAAAGCAACCCCAAAGCCTAATACTGCCACCACCATGCTTCACCGTGGGGATGGTGTTCTTTTGGTGATGCGAAGTGTTGTTTTTACACCAAATGTACCTTTTGGAATTGTGGCCAAAAAGTTCAACCTTGCTCTCATCAGACCGTAACACATTTTCTCACATGCTTTTGGGAGATTTGATGTATTGTTTTGCAAACTTTAGCCTGGCCTGGATGTTTTTCTGTGTAAGAAAAGGCTTTCGTCTTGCAACCCTACTTTATAGCCCAGACATTTGGAGAATACAGGAGATGGTTGTCGCATGTAGTATACAACCAGTACTTGCCAGAAATTCCTGCAGCTCCTTCAGTGTTGCTGTAGGTTTCTTGGCAACCTCCTTGACCAGTATTCGTCTTGTCGTTTAGTCAATTTTGGAGGGATGTCCAGTTGTTTGCAACATTACTGTTGTCCCATAGTTTCTCCACGTTTTGATGTCCGTCTTCACTGTGTTCCATGATATATCCAATGCTGCTTTTTTTGTACCCTTTTCCTGACTGATACCTTTCAACAATGACAATCCCTTTGATGCTTTGTAAGCACTGTGCGAACCATGGCTTTTGCTGTAGCAGGCAACTGAGCAAATGTCAGGGAAATCCTACTAGGACAGCTGAGCATTATTTGGGGTTAATCAGTCTCTCTCTAATTGATGACAGGTGTATACCCAAAAAGACTGAATGCTGTAATTAAATTAAATGGTGCTTCAACAAAGTATTAGTTTGTGTGCACACTTATGCAACCAGCTAATTGCACATTATTTTTATATTTTTTCCCCTAACAGATTTGTTTGTTTTTCAATTGAATTGTACAGGATGTCCTTCATGGATGCATCTGCAGTCATAACAAATGGGTAGTCCTGTCGTCAGGCAGCCCTTCAGTCGGCCGGATTCCAAAGTCTGGGTCTGGCTTCGGCCGATGTCGCACTTCACCCGACGTCATCTCTGCTGGTCTTCGGGTATAAAAGCATCGGCCGACGCCATTTTCTTCAGTCTTTCTTGCCGCTGCGCTCAAGCAGAAGCTGTTCGCAAGTGCCGGTCGGTCAGATCCAGAGATTCCTACTACCGAATACTACCAAGACTTCTAAAAGCTAAGTACCCGCTGGGGACCTTTTCTTGCCTCAGCCGATGTCAGAAAAAGTAAACAATTGTTTAACCTGTGGGAAACAAATACCTCATAAGGATTTCCACTCTTACTGCCTACCTTGTTTAGGCCCAGACCACGACGTTGCTGCCTGCATAGCTTGTTCATCCTTCAACCGACGAACGCTTAGACGTCGGTCGGAGTTTGCTGAACAGTTTTTCGGCTCAGATTTTGCATACATTATGCCGTCGGAACATCCGACTACCCAAACAATTAAAAAACGCAAAGAAAAGGACCGACACTCACGGTCCGCAGTTTCGGCCGAAACCACGGATAAGCAAACCGCGAGTGTCTCGGTTTCGGCCGAAGCCGAGAAAACCGGTCAATACTCAGCCGAAACCCTGATTTCTACCGAGGCTCCTGTTACTTTAGCTGAATCGGCCTCTGAAACTTTAGCTACTACTGTGGCCTCTACTGATTTATCTGACACCATCCCTTTGGATGTTTCCACCCCAGCACGTGGTGCTGCTAGGCCCCCTGCAGCCATGTCTATCAAGGCCTTTGCCAGGGCCAAAGCAGCCAAAACTGCTAAGACAGTTCCTGCTAAGACCCCCCTCACACAGACACCCTTCTAGTTCTCAAATGCTTACTCTGGCAGAGGATTTGATTTCCTTAATTAGGGGATCCCAATCACACCCAGACAGGGCCTCTCAGCCTCCAGAAAAGAGACCTAGAACAGAGCCTCCCCAGCAGGAGTACTCTGATGACTCTTCGGAAGTCTCAGACACTACAGACCAGCCAGAGGCTCCTTTGTCCACTTATGAAGACTCCGATGCGGATGAATCCATTCCATCGGCCTCACCTCCAGAAGAATTCTCTTTTGGGGAAACCTTACATGCCATGAGAGAGCAATTCCAATGGCAAGAACAGGATTTCTCAGACTCAAGAAAAAGGCTTAGAACATTTCTGCACCTACCACAACATAGGCCCTTAGCTATACCTCCAGTTTTGCCTGTTGTGGATGATGCATTTAATGATGTTTGCACTGCTCCTGATTCTTTACCACCAGCCCCTGCCAAACCTGACAGATTTTACAGGGTACCCAACACTCATCACCACCTTTTCAGGGCCCCACTTGCAGATCCTGAGACTATATCCCAGGGGCCTAAGGCAGTAGCTTCTACCTCTACAAAAAACCCTCTCCCGTCTGAAAGGGAAGCCAGGTCTTTAGACAGATGGGGCAAAAAAGTCTACACCTCTGCCACTCTCTCAGCTAGAGCTTTAAACTGTCAGTTTCACATGATCCAATACCAAGAGTTTATGCTTGATCAGTTGTCTAAGAAAGTTTCTTCTGAAGAACCCTTAGATAAGAAATATATTTTAGAAATGGTGAATAACATACAGCAGGTTAGTAACCATTCTTTAAAATGTGGCTATGATGCACTGGAGGCTTCATTTAGATCAGCCATGACTGGCACAGTGATAAGAAGGCATGCATGGCTGAAAGAGCAGGTCCTACCGGATCAGGTAAAAGCAAAGCTATTGGATGCTCCTATGGATAAGGACTGTCTGTTTGGTACCCCTGCTCAACAAGTAATGAAGAAAATGGAAGAGAAGGCAAAATCTGTACAAACAGTTAAGGATTTCTTACAGGTTCAGCCCCCTCGGTTTAGCAGAAATTGGCCTGCCAAAAATTGGTCCTTTCCAGACTCATCAAAGAACCAAAGAGGCAGGTATAGACGCTCTCGAGGCAGAAACCAACCCAGAGGAAGTGCCTACAGAGGAAGACAGTGGCAAGGTAATGACCAGCGAGGCACTGCCACTGCAACAGGACATTCACAGTGACTTGGCCCTGACACCGCCTACCAGAGAGCAATTAGCAGCTCCTTTAGGCGGAAAGTTAGCCTTATTTTCACAAAACTGGCACTATATCACAAAAGACAAGTGGATTTTAAAAACCATAGACCAAGGCTACAGGTTCCACTTCCACACCTTACCAGTAAAAAGAGGAATGCCAAACTTACCTCCAACTCAAAGGACAGAAGCTCAAAACCAGGTAATTCAGCTAACCAACATGAGAGCTGTGGAGAGGGTGCCAGTAAAGCAACAGGGCAAAGGATTTTACTCAAGACTCTTTCTAGTCCCAAGAAAAGAAAAAAACTTGGAGACCCATTCTCGATCTGTCCGTCTTAAACACATACATCATCGTTCCAAAATTCAAAATGCTGACCTTACAGCAACTTCTTCCCATGCTGGGCAAGGAGTGTTGGCTGGTAACTCTAGATCTCAAGGAGGCATACCTGCACGTCCCCATACGACCAATTTGCAGAAGATACCTCAGATTCCTTGCAGGATCAGAGCATTATCAATTCTCAGCATTGCCTTTTGGCTTATCTACTGCACCCAGAGTATTCACAAAATGCCTGGCATCAGTAATCGCCATTGCAGGCTACAGGAATCCAAATCTATCCATACCTGGACGACTGCCTGCTACAAGCGGACAACCGAGACAAGCTGACAACAGATTTACAAAGGGTCATTTGCTTGCTACAAGCCCTGGGATACACAGTCAACTTAAAAAAGTCAAGGCTGATTCCATCCCAGACAAGAACCTTCTTGGGTGCAGAATTGGACACAGTAAAACAAATGGCATTCCTGACTGCAGCAAACAAGAACAACTACCCCTTTACTTCTTGGCATTAACAAAACAGAACAAACTAACAGCAAGAAAGGTACTGCAGGCCTTGGGATTCATGGCATCATGCATAATCTTGATTCCTCATGCCAGACTGCATATGAGAAAGCTACAGTGGTACCTAAAAAACTTATGGTCTCAACACAGGCACAGCTTAGAAACCGAAATCCCACTAATCCCATGCCTGAAACAAGAATTCCTATGGTGGGCCCAAGCATGCCAGGCAAACCTAGGCTTGCCCTTCCACAAAGGTCAAGCTTAACCAGACCATCACAACGGACGCCTCAGACCTAGGCTGGGGGCACATGTTGGACAAATGCATACAAGGATTGTGGACCCCAGACCAGCTGCACCTACACATAAACCAAAAAGAAATGCTGGCAGTGCAACTAGCAATCCAGAAATTCAAACCTTTCCTCAAGGAAGGCCATTTATTGATAAGGACAGACAACACCACAGTCATGTGGTACATCAACAAGGGGGCACGATTCTTACCCCTATGCAGAATGACTCTGGACCTTTGGAACATGGCTCTGAGCTACAACATCCAGTTACAGGCAACCTTCATGCCAGGAAAAGAAAATACCCTAGCAGATATGTTAAGCAGAACCACCTCGGATGCTCACGAATGGATGCTGCACCCGGACATCTTCAAGACCATCACAAGAAAATGGGGAATGCCACAAATAGACCTGTTCGCATCCCCACTCAACCACCAGCTCAGGAAATTCTGCACAAGGACGTTTCACCCGCTTGCATGGAAGGTGGACTCCCTCTCCTTCAGCTGGAAAGGCCTGACAGCATATGCATACCCACCTCTTCCTTTGATGCACAAAGTACTACTGAAAATCAAAGAGGAACAACCAAGGATAATTCTAATAGCTCCGAATTGGCCAAGGCAACACTGGTATCCCCTGCTGAGGAGCATGTCCCAGGGATAATGTGGTCAATCCCTGATGCCTTTGATGTTAACTCAGAACAACTACAACATCCTGCATCCAAACCTAAAGACCTTACAGCTTACTGCCTGGAACATCACTTAAGAACAACTAACCCAGTCCTATCTCAAAGGGTTAAAGACATTATACTGGAAGCCCGCAGACCTTCAACAAGAAGGAACTATGCAGGAAAATGGAAAAGGTTTGCCACTTGGAGTGCGGAAAGAGGAAAAGAGGTGTCAAACATAGACATTGCTAACATCCTGGAGTACTTGGCAGAGCTTCTACACACAGGCCTGTCCTATTCCTCCATCAAGATACATGCTTCAGCTATTTCTGCAGAATACAGTTCTGATCCACCTGTCTTCTCGCACCCTCTACTTAGGCAATTCCTCAGAGGAATCAAGAATGTAAAACCCCCTAGGAAACCACCACTACCAACATGGGACTTGAATTTTGTACTAGAAAAATTGACACTCCCTCCATTTGAACCGGCAGGAACAGCAGATCTGCAATACCTATCATGGAAAACTGCTTTCCTTCTGGCAATTACTTCAGCAAGAAGGGTTTCAGAATTCCAGGCCTTAATGGCAGTACAACCCTTCCTGATCTTCCATCAAGATAGAGTCTCCATGAGAACTAATCCTACATTTATGCCAAAGGTGGTATCCAGAGTGTCCTTAAACCAGGCAATCCACCTACCTACCTTCTCTCCCAACCCTCAGAACAGGGGGGAAAGGCTACTGCATACTTTGGATGTACATAGACAGTTACGCTACTACCTGGACAGAACCAAAGGTAACAGAAAACTGACCAGCTGTTAGTGGCCTATGCACCAGGAAGGGAAGGAAAAGCAATTTCCAAACAGACAATCTCCAAATGGATAGGAAATTGCATCAGATTCTGTTACTCCTACCATGTAAAACCAATGCCACAGAACATAAGACCTCATTCAACAAGAGCTACAGCCACTACCACAGCTTTCTTACGAGGAGTGGCAACCAAGGACATTATTGAGGCGGCTACTTGGACCTCCGTGCATACATTTGCCAAGCATTACAATCTACCTCTATATTCTAGATCCCGAGCAGGGTTTGCCACTGCTGTACTGCAAGGGATCCTAACTACACCATAATTATTTCACTTCCTCCACCCCTAGTTTAGCTATGGTATTCTACCCATTTGTTATGACTGCAGATGCATCCATGAAGGACATAGTA
>NC_056739.1:290755695-290773195 GCF_019279795.1 Protopterus annectens | reverse complement strand
AGAAATAGAACTCTTTACTAAAAGCCTTTTTAAAATGGATGTAATTGTCTGTAATATTTACTAGTTTTGCCTGCACATGATTACAGTAAAATACATCAATTTACCTTCCCAAAACAACAGAGAAACATGTAATGTTCTGTAGTCCTATCTCACCTTCATTCTTACATGTGGGTTCGGAGCCGATCCTCTGCTCCAACTTGGCCTATTACAAAGCTCAAAGTCTCTTAGTTGGCTCATGGCTAGGTAGGTATCCCGTAGTGCACTAGTGCAATCCCCAGATCTCGTTTGCCGCGTCTCCGAGTTCAGATGAGCTTCTTGCTTGGCCATGGCTAAGTTCAAAATTTTTCTCTTTCTTATCGCTTTACTGATTATGTAGCTAGTTATCTTATTTTTAGATAGTGTTTAGTAGTGTTTAAAAGTGTTTTTTGCTCTTTAAGTTAGTTAGTGGTTGAGAACTTGTTAGCCGTTGACCCTTGTTGTTCTCATTTTGGCATCCTGTGTGCTAGTTTATATTAACCTTGATATTCCATAGGTCCGTTTTTAGTTAGAACTTCGATGTTCTTCGTGTTTCACTGTTGCAGTCATTACCTTTGGGTTATCTGCTTGCAGGTAGCCCTCAGTCGGCCTGATTAATAAAGTCTTGGGTCCTGCGTCGGTTGCTGTCCCTTCCTCCATGACATCAGGTCGTCAGGGGTATAAAACATGCGGCCGATGCCATTATATTAGTCTTTCTTGCCGTGCGGTGCCCGAAGCAGAAGCAGTTCACAAGTGCCGGTCGGCCGACTCCTGAAGTTTTCGTTTTCGAGTTTCAGAACCGAAATCTTCAACTAAAGCTAAATACCCCTTTGGGGAAACTTTTTCTTGCTCCTTACTGATGTCAGTAAAAGTTAATAATTGCATTACTTGTGGAAAGCAAATACCTCCTAAAGATTTTCATTCATACTGTATTCCTTGCCTACTGCGGTGGTGGTGCTGCGGTAGCATTTTCGCCTCATAGCAAGACGTTGTCCCGTTCTATTCTCAGCTAGAGCGTCTTCTGTGTGGAGGCATACGTGAATGGGGCGTGCCTTCGTTGAAGGTTGTGCGTCAGGGCTGGTAACCTGGTACGTAAAAATCCACTACCAGTCATTAGCGGACCGGAGTTCCGCTGTGGCGACCCCTAACCGGGAAAAGCCGAAAGACACAAACAAACTGCATTCCTTGCCTAGGCCCTGACCATGACATACTTTGCTGTCAGTTTTGTGCTTTATTTAATCAGCGCACTATCTGTCGTCGGTATATGTTCACCTCTAAATATTTCTGTTTTCGGTTTAATTGTCCAGAAATGTCGTCTGTTAACCATTCGACTACCGGGATTCTGAAAAAATGCAAGGATAAAGACAGAGACAGGCTGCCGAGGTCCAAAACAGCCGACAACGCTTCTCTTAAGCCAGTCACGAGTACTCAGGTGCTTTCGCAGCCCCTGATACCTGCTACTTCTGATTTGCAGGCCTCTACTGAGACACATTTGGAGTCTGGTATGCCGCGAGATGCTTCAACTGTGAAACTCGCAGATGTCTCTACCTTGGATGGGTCCGCAGCAGCTGTGCCGTCATCGGCGTCTAAGTGGTGTATTCAGGCCTACGGACTTGCATATTAAACCAACGTCTCCTTCTTCACTTAGGCCTAAATCTCGAACCATGCCTAAAAAAACGGCGCCCAGGTCACATGCTCAGGCCTCTATGCATAAAAGACAAATGATAAGAATGGCTGAAGATCTAATTACTCTAATCAGGGGGTAGCCAACCCCCCCCCCCTTCTAAGAGGCCTAGGACTGAAATTGTTTCTGAATCTTCCAACCAGGATTCTGTTTTTTCTGATTCTTCTGATTATCTGGATTTGCCCTTATCTACTTATGAGGATTCTGATGCAGAGGACTCTATTCCCTCTGCTTCCCCTCCAGAGGATTTTTCTTTTGGTGAAACCTTACATACTCTGAGGGAGCATTTCCATTGGGAAAGCCAGGATTTTTCTGATTCAAAAAAGAGGCTCAGGGATTTCTTACTCCTGACTCAGCATAGACCTTTAGCTATTCCTCCTGTACTAGACATTTTTGTTGATGCTTTTTCTGAATCTAGTTTGGCCCTTGATTCCTTGCCTCCTGCTCCCAGAAAACCTGACAGATGCTACAGGGTCCCTGAGTCACACAAGTTCCTTTTTAAAAGTCCTATTGCGGTTCCAGAAACTATTTCTCAGGGGCCCAAGGGCATTAAGGCTTCTACTGCTAAAAATCCTACCCCTTCTGATAGAGACTCCAGGGTGCTGGATAGATGGGGTAAGAAGGTTTACACTTCTGCAACCTTGGCCATTAGGGCTTTAAAGTGTCAGTTTCATATGTTAAAGTATCAGCAACATGTTATTGGATTGCTTAAACAGAAAATGATGTTGATTCTTGATTGTGTGGAAAATAAAGAATTACAGGATTTAATGCATTCTGCTGAACAGGTTGGAAAACATACTTTGCAATGTGGTTTTGATTCATTAGAGGCCTCTTGCAGGTCTGCTGATGTTCTTCATCTCACATTGCTGCAGTCCTTACATATGGGTAGTCCGCTGTCCTCGGTCGGCCCGAATACCAAAGTATTAGGCTGACGTCGGTCATGGGCGCTCAGAACTGACATCAGAGCGTCAGGGTACAAAAGCGCATGACCGACGTCATATCCTCAGTCTTTTGCCGCATGGTCCGATGCAGAAGCAGCGTTGCAAGTGCCGTTCGGCGTTCTGAAATTTTCGTGTTTCGAGTTTCAGACCGAATCCAAGTTGGCTAAGTACCCCGTTGGGGAATATTTTGGTTTTTTCTTGCCTCAGTTATTTACCGGATGTCAGAAAAAGTGAATAATTGTATTTCTTGTGGGAAACAGATACCACATAGGGATTATCATTCTCTGTGTATTCCTTGTTTGGGTCCTGAGCACGACGTAGTCGGTTGTCGCTTTTGTGCTAGGTTTAATAAGCGCACCATAAAACGAAGGTTAGATTGCGCTAGGCTGGTCTTCGGTAAGCGGTGTAATTATAATATGCCGTCGGATCCTCCGACGCCCGCTACCACGAAGAAGCGCAAAGACAAAACTGTAAAACCCAGACAAGATGAGTCGTCCGTTCCGGACGCCGGTTCTTTGGAGGCTTCGGTGGAACCGGTGGTTCCGGCGGAGGCTTCACTTGAGTCTCAGGGGGAGACTTTGATTTTGCAAGAGGTGGCCTCTCAGGAGACAGGTCAGGCTGAGGGGGCCTCTCAGGTTACTGTTTTCCCTTCTCTTCCTAAGGTGGTTAGGCCTTCTCCTTCTGTTTCTAAGGCTTCTTACAAAGGCAGGACTGGTTTGTCTTCTTCTGGTGTCAGTCCTAGTTCAGCAGGGTCTGTGCCTAAGAAGCACATGCTTAAAATGGCAGAAGATTGTATTACTCTAATTAGAGGTTCTATGCCCCCTCCTGATAAGAGGCCTAGGGTGGAGCCAGAGTTGGAAAGTTTGGATCAGGCTTCTGATGATTCAGAGTCTTCGGCTGAAGACTTTCAGGATTTCATTCCATTTTCTGATTCTGATGCAGAGGATTCCACTCCTGCTGCTTCTCCTCCAGAGGATTTTTCTTTTTTAGAAACACTTCATTCTATGAGGGAGCATTTTAAGTGGGAAGGTCAGGATTTTTCTGATTCACGGAAGAGGCTTAGGGAATTTTTGTTTTTACCACAGCATAGACCCTTGGCTATACCCCCTGTTTTGGATGTTGTTCAAGATGTGTTCTCAGAGGCTTCCCTTAATCCAGATTCTTTGCCTCCTGCGCCAGTTAAACCGGATAGGTATTACAGGGTGCCTGAGGCTCATAAATACCTCTATAAGAGTCCTAGGGCAGACCCAGAAACTATTAGCCAGGGACCTAAGGGTGTCAGGGCCTCTGTTGTAAAAAATCCAGTTCCTCTAGATAAAGAGGCTAGAGCTTTGGATAGATGGGGTAAAAAGGTGTATACCTCTTCTACTTTAGCAATGAGGGCTTTGAATTGCCAGTTTCATATGTTGAAGTATCAGAATTTTCTCCTTACTCAATTAAAAGCTAAGGTGGATGCTCTGGCAGAGGGCATAGAGTGTAAAGACTTACAGGATTTGGTACATGTCTCTGAACAGGTGGGTAAGCATTCTTTACAGTGTGGTTTTGATGCTTTACAGGCCTCTTCCAGGGTGGCTGCCACTGGTTCAGTTTTTCGCAGGCACGCTTGGCTTAAGGATCAGAATTTGTCAGAGCATGTTAAGACCAGGATTTTGGATGCTCCTTTACAGTCTGAAGTTTTGTTTGGTCCACCTGTGGAGTCAGTCTTGAAGAAAATGGAAGACAAGGTTAAGTCTATGCAGACTGTTAAAGATTTTTTGCAAGTGCAGCCTCCAAAGTTTAGTAGAAATTGGCCTACTAAGGGGTGGGCGTATCCTTCCTCTGATTCTCAGTCTAGGGGTAGATCTAGGCGTGGTAGGGGCAGAGCTCAGAGTACCTTCAGGCCTAGAACATGGAGTTCACCTGCACAATCTTCGGTGAGGGCAGGGCCAGTCCTTTCGTAAACAGGCCCAATGACCTGCATTTTCAGCTGCCAGATTCCTCTTGCCTGGCAGCACCTTTGGGAGGAAGGTTGGCACTCTTCAAACAAAACTGGCTTTTAATCACCCAGGACAAATGGGTATTAGACATTATAAACCAAGGTTACAAGTTTTATTTCCATACCTTGCCTCCTTTCAAAGGCATGCCAGACGTTCCTCCTCAGCAAAGGCTAGAGGCTCACAAGCAGATTTCTTTACTTCTTCAAATGGGAGCTGTACAACCGGTTCCTCTGTCAGAAGTGGGCCTAGGATTTTATTCTCGCCTGTTTCTAGTACCAAAGAAAGGGAACACGTGGAGACCGATTTTGGATTTATCTATCCTCAACACATATCTGGACATTCCAAAGTTCAAAATGTTGACGTTACAACAGCTTTTACCTCTGTTGGGCAAAGATCACTGGATGGTAACTCTGGATCTCAAAGAGGCTTATCTTCATGTTCCTATCAGGCCCAGTTGCAGAAAGTACCTGCTTTCGGGCTGGGACTTTTCATTATCAGTTCTCTGCATTGCCCTTTGGCTTATCTACTGCCCAGAGTGTTCACAAAGGTTCTGGCTCCAGTGATAGCCTTCTTCAGGTTAAGAGGAATACAAATTTATCCTTATTTGGACGATTGCCTGATTCTGGCTCAAGACAAGGACGAACTTCTTCATCATCTGCAGTATGTGATGGCAGTGTTAAGGTGCCTAGGGTATTCTGTGAACGAAACAAAGTCCAGTCTAGTACCCTCTCAGGACATGTGCTTTCTGGGTGTGAGACTGAATACAGCATCCCAGATGGCCTTTTGACCCCGGACAAACAAAAGAATCTTTCTTTACTTCCATCAATTGTCTCTTCGGTCCAGGCTGACTGCAAGGACAGTCCTTCAAGCCTTGGGGTTCATGGCATCTTGATTCTGGTGCTTCCCAATGCCAAACTGCATATGAGGAAGCTTCAATGGTATCTCAAAATGTATGGACACAACACTGCCAAGATCTGGACACTGTCATTCAAATAATACCTTGCATTCAAAAGGAATTTTTGTGGTGGGCTCAGGAATGTCACCTAAACAAGGGACTCTCTGTGACCCGACCAGAGGCGAGTCAGATTCTAACGACGGATGCCTCAGACAAAGCTTGGGGAGCACATCTCAATGGAAAATGGGTACAAGACACGTGGCCTGCCAGACTTCAACATTTGCATATCAACTTGAAGGAGATGTTAGCAGTCCAATTTGCATTGATGGCTTTCAAGGATTTACTTCTCCCAGGACAGGTGTTGATTCAAACAGACAACACAACTGTCATGTGGTACATCAACAAGCAAGGGGAACACATTCGCACCCTCTTTGCAGGCAAGCAATGATTTTGTGGGAGACTGCTCTCAGTTTACAGCTAAATCTTCAGGCAAGGTTTCTACCAGGAGCACAGAACTCCTTAGCAGATGTGTTGAGCAGACAGATAGTGGATCCCCACGAGTGGAAATTGGATCCTCATGTATTTTAAAGTTGACAGTGTTATGGGGAACTCCAGACATAGATCTGTTCGCTTCTCCACTAAACTACCAGTTGCCAAAGTTTTGCACAAAAATGTTTCATCCCACAGCTTGGAAGGTGGATGCTCTATCATTCAGTTGGAGAAATCTTCACGTCTATGCCTTTCCACCTCTGCCTCTCCTCCCAAAGGTACTCTTGAAGGTCAGACAGGACAAGCCATCCATGATTTTAATAGCTCCAGATTGGCCTCGACAACACTGGTACCCACTGCTGAGAAGTTTGGCACGGAGCCTCCATGGCCTTTGCTTCGATTCCACACCTTTGTCTCAGGAGGGCAATCACTTACTCAATGTCAAAATTCAGTCTCTGCATCTAACAGCCTGGCATATTCTGTTCTAGACCCTGGAGGGTCTCAGCTTCCACAACAAGTTTTGAATGTTATTTTGGAGGCCAGAAGGCCTAGTACAAGGAAAGTTTACGCTGATAAATGGAGGAGGTTTTTTATTTGGAGCAAAACAAAGGACTTTGATGTTTCCAAGCCTGATTTAAGTGTTTCTCTTCAGTATCTTACTGAGTTATTGGACAAGGGTTTGTCTTTCTCCTCTATAAAGGTTCATGCTGCAGCCATTTCTGCTCACTATGACTGTGACCCTCCATTATTCTCTCATCCTTTGTTTAAGCAATTTCTTAGAGGGGCAAAGAACATAAGACCCCCACATAGAGCTCCTACTCCTGCTTGGGATCTCAATTTTGTGTTGGAGAAACTTACTTTGCAACCTTTTGAGCCTGCAGCTACTGCCGAGTTGAAGTTTTTATCATGGAAGACTGCTTTTTTGTTGGCCATTACCTCTGCGAGAAGGGTTTCTGAATTACAGGCCCTTATGGCAGTTGAGCCTTTCCTAATTTTTCATAAGGATAGGGTATCTTTGCATACTAATCCTACCTTTATGCCTAAAGTGGTTTCTAGTGTGGCCTTAAACCAAACTATTCATTTGCCTACTTTTTATGCAAACCCCCAAAATAAAGGGGAAAAGATTTTGCACACTTTGGATATTCATAGGCAGTTGCGTTATTATTTGAGCAGAACTAAAGGGTTCAGGCAGTCTCAGCAGTTGTTTCTTTTGCTTTGGGTTCTCAGGGAAAACCTGTTTCAAAACAAACTATTTCTAAATGGATTGGTTTTTGTATTGCTTTCTGTTATTCCCATCATGGTAAGGAGATTCCAGCTGGAATCAGGCCTCATTCCACTAGGGCTACTGCCACTTCTACAGCCTTTTTAAGGGGGGTAGCTACTAAAGATATTTTGGAAGCAGCTACTTGGAGTTCAGTGCATACTTTTTCTAAACATTACCACCTTCCACTTTATTCTAAATCCAGGGCTGGATTTGCCACTGCTATTTTACAGGGCATTTTGGCAGCTCCCAATGCTTTATGATTTTGCCAACCTCCCTTTACCTCTGCTTTGGGATTCTACCCATATGTAAGGACTGCAGCAATGTGAGATGAAGAACATAGTACAGTTTTGTACCTACCATAAATGTAGATGTTCGAAGATCCACATTGCTGCAGTCCACTTACCTCCCTCCATCCCTCTGCAGTTTGGAATGGTGGTGTGGTTTGGGTGGTAGTTACTGTTTGTACTTGTGTTTTTGGGGGAATTTTCTGTTGTTGGCTGTGGCCTTTCTTTTTAGGGCCTTCTGACATCTGGGGCAAGAAAAGACTGAGGATATGACGTCGGTCATGCGCTTTTGTACCCTGACGCTCTGATGTCAGTTCTGAGCGCCCATGACCGACGTCAGCCTAATACTTTGGTATTCGGGCCGACCGAGGACAGCAGACTACCCATATGTAAGGACTGCAGCAATGTGGATCTTCGAACATCTACATTTATGGTAGGTACAAAACTGTACTTTACTGGATCTGTGCTCAGAAAGCATGCTTGGCTTAAGGAGCAATCTTTACCTGATCATGTTAAAGTTAAATTGTTGGATGCTCCTTTAAATCAGGACTGCCTGTTTGGCAACAAGGCTGAGGAAGTTCTTAAAAGATGGAAGATAAAGCTAAATCTATGCAAACTGTTAAAGATTTCGTACAAGTTTAGCCTCCTAGATTTAGTAGGCACTGGCCCTCTAAAAATTGGGCCTTTCCAGCCCCTTCCAGGTCTTCTCAAGCCAAACCAAGACGCAGCAGAAACCCCAAGATGTCCTTCATGGATGCATCTGCAGTCATAACAGCTGGGTTGTCCTGTCGTCAGGCAGCCCTTCAGTCGGCCGGATTCCAAAGTCCGGGTCCGGCTGATGTCGCCTTCACCGACGTCATCTCTGATGGTCTTCGGTATAAAGCATCAGCCGACGCCATTTTCCTCAGTCTTTCTTGCGCGTGGCGCAAGCAGAAGCTGTTCGCAAGTGCCGGTCGGTCGGATCCAGAGATTATTTCACCGAATACTACTTTGAAGACTTCTAAAGCTAAGTACCCCGTTGGGGACTCTTTCTTGCCTCAGCCGATGTCAGAAAAAGTTAATAATTGTTTAACCTGTGGGAAACAAATACCTCATAAAGATTTCCACTCTTACTGTCTGCCTTGTTTAGGCCCAGCACACGACGTAGCAGCCTGTTCAGCCTGTGCTTCCTTCAACCACGAACGCTTAGGCATCGGTCGGAGTTTGCAGAACAGTTTTTCGGTTCTAATTTTGCGTACATTATGTCGTCGGATCCTCCGACTACACTTTCTGCCAAAACGCAAAGATAAAGACCGACACTCGGGTCCGCGGTTTCGGCGAAACCATGCTTAAACAAACCGCGAAAGTGTCTCGGTTTCGGCGAAACCGAAAACTGATCAAAGTACAGCTGAATCTATCTCTACAGCTGAGGCCCCTGCTATTGAACCAACCTCAGAAGTTTTATCGACTGCCAATGACTTATCAGACACCATTCCCTTGGATGTCTCTACCCCAGCACGTGGTGCTGCTAGGCCTCCAGCAGCCATGTCCATTAAGGCCTTCGCCAGGGCTAAAGCAGCCAAGACTTCTAAAAGTGCCTGTTAAACCCCTCTACCAGGCCTCTTCTAGTAATCAAATGCTTACTTTGGCAGAAGATTTAATTACATTAATTAGAGGATCTCAATCTCACCCGGACAGGGCCTCTCAGCCCCCAGAGAAGAGACCTAGGGCAGAGCCCCCTGAGCCAGTGTCCTCTGATGATTCGCTGATGAATCAGACATAACTGACCAGCCAGAGGCCCCTTTCTCCAATTTTGAAGATTCTGATGCTGAAGAATCTATTCCAGCTGCTTCTCCTCCAGAAGAATTCTCCTTTGGGGAAACCTTACATGCCATGCGAGCATTTCCAATGGCAGCAACAAGATTTTTCAGATTCCAGAAAAAGACTTAGAACCTTTCTACGCCTTCCACAGCACAGGCCCTTAGCTATACCTCCTGTTCTCTCTGTGGTAGATGATGCTTTCAATGATGTCTGCTCTGCTCCAGATTCACTGCCCCGGCCCTGCCAAACCAGACAGATTTTACAGGGTGCCAGATACTCATCACCACCTTTACAAGGCCCCTCTTGCAGACCCCGAATCTATATCCCAGGGTCCCAAGGCAGTAGCCGACCATAGCTAAAACCCTATTCCTTCTGAAAGGGAAGCAAGGTCACTAGACAGATGGGGTAAAAAGGTTTACACTTCAGCTACTCTCTCAGCTAGAGCTTTAAACTGTCAATTTCACATGATACAATACCAAGAGTTTATGCTTGATCAGTTAACTAAAAACTAACCACTGATGAATCTCTTGACAAGAAATATGTATTAGAGATGGTAAATAACATACAACAGGTTAGTAACCATTCCTTAAAATGTGGCTATGATGCACTGGAGGCTTCATTTAGATCAGCCATGACTGGCACAGTGATAAGAAGACATGCATGGCTAAAGGAGCAACCTCACCGGATCATGTTAAAGCTAAGTTGCTAGATGCTCCTATGGATAAGACAAGTTTGTTTGGTACACCTGCACAGCAGGTTATAAAGAAAATGGAAGAAAAAGCAAAATTAGTTCAAGCGGTTAAAGATTTCCTGCAGGTTCAACCCCAAGGTTTAGCAGGAACTGGCCTGCCAAAAATTGGTCCTTTCCAGACTCCACAAGATTTCAAAGGGGCAGGAATAGACGTCCCAGAGGCAGAAACCAATCTAGAGGTGGTGCCTACAGAGGACGACAGTGGCAAGGTAACAACAGAGGCTCAGACACAACCACTGCCACCACAACAGCACAGCCACAGTGACTTAATCCTAAATCCTACCAGGGAACAAATAGCAGCTCCTCTAGGCGGAAAGTTAACTTTATTTTCAAAGAACTGGCACCACATAACAAAAGACAAGTGGATTTTACAGACCATAGATCAAGGTTACCGATTCCACTTCCACACTTTACCAGTCAAAAGAGGAATGCCAAATCTACCTCCAAATCAAAAGCGGAAGCTCTACAACAGATAATGGAGTTAACAAACATGAGAGCTGTGGAAAAGTACCAACAGCAGAGCAAGGAAAGGGTTCTCCAGACTATTCCTAGTTCCAAGAAAGGAAAAAGTTGGAGACCAATTCTCGACCTGTCCACCTTAAATACATACATCATAGTACCAAAATTCAAAATGCTGACCCTACAGCAACTTCTTCCCATGCTGGGCAAGGAGTGTTGGCTGGTAACTCTAGATCTCAAGGAGGCATACCTGCACGTCCCTATTCGACCAATCTGCAGAAGATACCTCAGATTTCTTGCAGGATCAGAGCACTATCAATTCTCAGCATTGCCTTTGGCTTATCTACTGCCCCAGAGTGTTCACAAAATGCCTGGCATCAGTAATCGCCCATTGCAGACTACAGAATTCAAATTTACCCATACCTGGACTGCCTACTACAAGGGACAACAAAAGCAAGTTGACAACAGATTTACAAAGGGTCATTTACTTGCTACAAGCACTGGGATACACAGTCAATTTACAAAAGTCAAGGCTGATACCATCCCAGACAAGGACTTTCTTGGGAGCGGAATTGGACACAGTAAGACAAATGGCATTCCTAACTACAGAAAAACAAAAAGAACTCCTCTTTACTTCTTGGCACTAACAAAACTGAACAAGTTAACAGCAAGAAAGGTACTGCAGGCCTTAGGCTTCATGGCATCATGCATAATTTTGGTCCCATTTGCCAGACTTCATATGAGAAAACTACAGTGGTACCTAAGGAATTTATGGTCCCAGCACAGGCACAGCCTAGAAACAGAAATCCCACTAATTCCATGCATAAAACAGGAGTTCCTATGGTGGGCTCAGGCATGCCAGTCAAATCCAGGCCTTCCCTCGCAGAGGCCAAGCAAGCCAGAACATCACAACAGGCGCTTCAGACCTAGGATGGGGGCCCACATGATGGACAAGCGCGTTAAGGATTGTGGACTCAGGATCAACTTCACCTGCACATCAACCTAAAAGAAATGCTAGCAGTAAAACTGGCAATCCAAAGGTTCAAACCATTTCTCAAAGAGGGTCAGTTGATGATAAGGACAGACAACACCACAGTCATGTGGTACATCAACAAACAGGGAGGCACTTATTCGTACCCCCTATGCAGACTGACCTTGGAACTGTGGACCCTGGCACTCAGCCACAACATCCAGCTACAGGCAATATTTGTACCAGGAAAAGAAAATACTCTAGCAGACATGTTAAGCAGAACCACATCCGATGCCCACGAATGGCACCTGCACCCGGACATCTTCAAGACCATCACAAAGAAATGGGGAATGACTCAGATAGATCTATTCGCATCGCCCCACAATCACCAGCTCCAAAAATTTTGCACAAGGACATCCCACCCATTAGCATGGAAAGTGGACTCTCTCTCCTTCAGCTGGAAAGGCCTAACAGCATATGCATTCCCACCTTTTCCCTTGATACACAAAGTATTATTAAAAATCAAGGAGGAACAGCCAAGGATAATCCTGATAGCTCCAAACTGGCCAAGACAACACTGGTACCCTCTGCTGAGGAGCATGTCTCGGAACAACATGTGGCCATTACCACTGATGCCCTTGATGCTAACTCAGAACAACTACAGCACCATACATCCAAACCTGAAAACGTTACAACTGACTGCATGGAACATCACATAGCAGCAGCTAATCAAGAACTTTCCCAAAGAGTTAAAGACATTATTCTAGAAGCACGCAGACCTTCAACAAGAAGGAACTACGCTGGGAAATGGAAAAGGTTTGTCACTTGGAGTTCTGAAAGAGGAAAAGATGTGTCAAACATAGATATGCCTAATATTCTGGAGTACCTGGTCAACTTCTATTCAGGCCTGTCCTACTCCTCCATCAAGATACATGCATCAGCTATTTCAGCAGAATACAGCTTTGATCCACCTGTCTTTTCACACCCTTTGCTCAGACAGTTTCTCAGAGGAATCAAGAATGTAAAACCTCCAAGGAAACCACCATTGCCAACTTGGGACTTAAACTTCGTACTAGAAAAGTTGACACTTTCACCCTTTGAACCAGCGGCAACAGCAGACCTAAAATACCTGTCTTGGAAAACTGCTTTCCTACTGGCAATTACTTCAGCAAGGAGGGTTTCAGAACTACAGGCCTTAATGGCAGTGCAACCCTTCCTAATCTTCCACCAAGATAGAGTGTCCATGAGGACTAATCCAACTTTTATGCATAAAGTGGTATCCAGGGTGTCCTTAAACCAGGCAATCCACCTCCCTACCTTCTTTCCCAACCCACAAAACAGAGGGGAAAGAATATTGCATACCTTGGATGTACATAGACAGCTACGCTACTACTTGGACAGAACCAAAAGTAACAGAAAGACTGACCAACTTTTTGTAGCCTATGCAACAGGAAGGGAAGGAAGAGCTATTTCCAAACAGACAATCTCCAAATGGATAGGAAATTGCATTCGATTCTGTTACTCCTTCCATAAACCAATTCCACAGAACATAAGACCTCATTCTACAAGGGCAACAGCCACTACCACAGCCTTCTTACGAGGACTGGGAACAAAAGAAATTATTGAGGCGGCTACTTGGACCTCCGTGCATACATTTGCCAAGCATTATAATTTGCCTCTATATTCCAGATCCCGAGCAGGGTTTGCCACTGCTGTACTGCAAGGGATCCTAAACACACCATAATCTTTCTTTATCCTCCTCCCTAGTTGGCTATGCTATTCTACCCAGTTATGACTGCAGATGCATCCATGAAGGACATAGTACAGTTTTGTACCTACCATAAATGTAGATGTCCGAACTGGATAGCATCTGCAGTCAGGATTACCCTCCCTCCTTCCCTCTGTGGTACTCTTAGGGTGTTTACCCCCTAATAGCTAACTGGTGGGGGAGTCTTTATGGTGTATTTGTTTGTATATATGTACATACATGCTTATTGTTATGTTTACCTATACCTTTTTGGAAACATTGGCATTCTATCCAAAAATTTTAGCCTTCCTAGAGGGCTTCTGGCATCTGGGGCAAGAAACACTGAGGAAAATGGCGTCGGCTGGTGCTTTTATACCCGAAGACCAACAGAGATGACGTCAGGTGAAGGCGACATCAGCGAAGCGGACCCGACTTTGGAATCCGGCCGACTGAAGGGCTGCCTGACGACAGGACAACCCAGCTGTTATGACTGCAGATGCTATCCAGTTCGGACATCTACATTTATGGTAGGTACAAAACTGTACTTTTCAGTCCCAGGGGACACACGTGACTAAACAGTGGGGGGCCTCCACTTACAAATCTGGGATTAATAAGACTCCCCCCTATGGTAAACTGTCTCAATGACTTCCTTTTAAAATTTCCAAGCACTTATCAACTGACTGCCCCTTTGGGAGTAAAGATTGTTCTTCATGCAAAGAACTGGGAGCTCATTACCCAGGACAAATGGGTTGTAAATACAGTGTCCCAGGGATACAGATTTCACTTCCACACGTTGCCAACACCAAACGGTTGGCCGGACCTACCCCCAAATCAGTGGGCAGAGGCCCAAAAACAAGTACTTTCTCTCTCAAGCACGGGGGCTATTTAGTTGGTACCAGAAGAGGAAGAGGGACATGGTTTTTACTCAAGACTTTTCCTGGTACCCAGAAAAGACAATTCAAGGCATCCTTTCCTGGACCTGGCTACTCTAAACACTTTTTTGGAGAGTCCAAAATTCAAGATGCTGACTCTTCACCATTTGCTTCCTATGCTAGGCAAAGACGTCTGGTTGCCAACACTAGATTTAAAAGAAGCATACCTGCACATCCCAAACAGGGAATCTTGCGGAAGATACCTTTACTTCAAAGCAGGCTACACACACTATCAGCTTTCTGCACTGCCCTTTGGCTTATCTACTGCACCTAAGGTATTCACAGAGTGCCTAGCTCCAGTTATTGCATTTTGCAGGCAAAGAAATATTGAAATATACCCATACCTGGACGATTGTCTAATTCAGGCAGAAAGCCAGGACATACTTTTGAATCATCTGGCCTTTTTACAAAGGGTTCTAACCTGTGTGGGGTACGCCATAAACGAAAAGAAATCTCACCCAGTTCCCTGTCAACAAATTATATTCCTGGGAGCAAGCTTCAATACAACTTCCCAGATGGCTTACCTCATGCCAGAGAAACAAATTCATTTGACAACCTACTTCAAACAAGTGGCCACAAAATCCCTGCTATCTGCAAGACAAATACTGCAAGCCTTGGGGTTCATGGCCTCCTGCATTTTTCTAATTCCATATGCAAGGCTGCATATGAGGAAACTACAGTAGTATCTAAAGAGCCTATGGTGTCAACATTCACAGGATCTAGAAGCAATGATTCATATCATACCTTACCTACACCTAGAGTTCCTTTGGTGGGCAGAGGCCTGCCACCAAAACAAGGGACTACCTTTCACACCACCCCCTGCCGCCCAAACCCCAACAACAGACGCATCAGACTATGCATGGGGGGGCTCACCTGGCAGGGAAGTGCATTCAGGGCAAATGGAACCCAAGTCAAATGCACCTGCATATCAATCAAAAAGAAATGTTAGCTGTACAGAATGCTCTGACAGCTTTCAAGGACCACATTCTTCCAGGACAACTAATGGTAAAGACGGACAACATCACTGTTATGTGGTACATAAACAAGCAGGGGGAGGGTACACATTCTTACCCCCTCTGCAGACTAGCCATGGCATTGTGGAACACCGCCTTGAGCTACCAAGTGCACCTTCAAGCTCAGTACCTGCCAGGAAAATGAAATACACTGGCAGACCGACTAAGCAGATACCTCATGGACCCACATGAGTGGAAACTGGATCCAAGGATTTTCAACATGTTGACAAGGAAATGGAGGAGCCCCAGATATAGACCTATTTGCCTCTCCCCAGAACTACCAATTGGACACACTTTGCACAAGGACTCCCCACAAACAAGCCTGGAAAGTGGGTGCTCTGTCCTTCAGCTGGAAAAACCTATCAGTCTTTGCCTTCCCCTTTCTGCCTCTGCTCTCCAAAGTACTACTAAAAATCAAACAGGACAAACCAAGGATGATTTTGATTGCTCCAGACTGGCCACGCCAACACTGGTTCCCCCTCCTGCGCAGTGTGTCACGGCTATCCCCATGGCAGCTGCCTCAGACTCCTTTTTTGTTGTCCCAGCAGGAGAACCAGATTCTGCACCCTCAGATTCTAACACTGAACCTTGCAACCTGGCTAATTACCTAATCTCTCCTTTACCATCCCTCAAGTAAACCTGTGATGGATATCATTTTAGAGGCAAGGAAGCCTAGTTCTAGAAAATCATATGCTGAAAAATGGAAAAGATTCTGTGCCTGGAACCAATCTCAAGGGATGAGCACAGCAGTGCCCAATTTACCTCCGGTTTTACAATACTTAACTGAGATGCTTCACAAGGGCCTGTCTTTTTCCTCCATTAAAATCCACGCCTCAGCGATTTCAGCTCATTATAACACAGAACCTCTCCACTTCTCTCATCCACTGCTCAAGGAGTTCCTCAGAGGGTCCAGAAATTTGAGACTACCCAGGAGAGCTCCAACCCCAGCCTGGGACCTTAATTTTGTTTTGGAGAAACTCACTGTACCTCCTTTCGAGCCTGCTGCTACTGTGGACTTAAAAATTCTTTCTTGGAAAACAGCTTTCCTTTTAGCAATCACTTCAGCTAGAAGGGTATCTGAATTACAGGCCCTTATGGCAGTGGAGCCTTTCATTATTTTTCATGTGGACAGGGTGTCCCTCAGAACCAATCCATCCTTCATGCTCAAGGTGGTATCCAGTGTGGCTCTTAATCAGTCCATTCATTTGCCAACCTTCTTTCCCAATCAAAAGAACAAAGGGGAATGGATACTACATTCCTTGGATGTGCACAGACTACTTAGATTCTACTTGAACAGGACTAAACCTCAAAGGAAATCTGAACAACTGCTGGTGGCATTTGCTGCAGGGGCAGAGGGGAAGGCTATTTCAAAGCAAACCATTTCTAAATGGATAGGCCATTGCATTAATTTCTGCTATAAGCACCATGGAAAACCTATCCACCAGGGGATCAGACCTCACTCCACCAGGGCTGCATCTACCTATACAGCCTTTCTCAGAGGCATACCAACCAGGGACATCCTAGAAGCTGCTACCTGGAGTTCTGTACATACCTTCACCAAGCATTACCATTTGCCAATTTTCTCTAAATCCAGTGTTGGCTTTGCCACTGCAGTCTTGCAGGCCCTTATAGCTGGTCCTAATGTTATTTAAATTCCTCCTCCCAGCCATAGCTTTGGGAATCTACCCAAATGTAATGACTGCAACAGTGAAACATGAAGAACATAGTACAGTTGTGTACACTTACCATAAGTGTAGATGTTTGAGTGTATTCATTGTTGCAGTCCTGGTTACCCTCTCTTCAGCCCCCTAACTTCTTTTGGTTATATGGTTATACCTCTACTTTCCTTTACTATACTTAAAAGCTTTTTGGTGTATTTGCTTTTTTGTTGGAGGTATGTCATTGTACTTTTATATTTAATTGCTTCCCATTAGGGGGGGCACCTGACATCTGGGCAAGAAAATCTGATGTAATGGCGTTGGCTGCATGTTTTATACCCCTGATGACCTGACTTCATGGAAGAAGGGACAGCAACTGACGCAGGACCCAAGACTTTGTTAATCAGGCCGATGGAGGGCTACCTGCAAGCAGATAACCCAAATGTAATGACTGCAACAGTGAATACACTCGAACATGTACTTTCTCTCGCTTATTGTATAGATATATATTTTATTTATTTTATTTTTATTTTATATTTGTTGACCAGGCTAGTCTAGCTGGATACATATCCTTTTTCAGTAGAGGCCCTGGGAGAAAAACTCCAAGTATGATAAGATTACT
>NC_056739.1:290556138-290755195 GCF_019279795.1 Protopterus annectens | reverse complement strand
ATATCAAAATCATTATATGCAATGAAATGTAATGATTGACAAAACTTTGTATTGTACCTGTGTTTTTGTTTTTGTATTACTCTATCTGTGGAGCTTTTCTCCCCAGGCCTCTACTGAAAATGGACATATATCCAGTTGGACAAGCCCGGTTAACAAATGTAAAATAAAATAATAATAATCAACAAGCAGGGAGGGACATGCCCTTATCTTCTCTGTAGGCTCGCCATGACCATTTGGCACACAGCTTCAGCCATGCAGCTACACCTGCTAGCACAGTTCCTGCCAGGCTCTCTAAACTCTTTGGCAGACAACTTAAGCAGAAAGCTGCTAGACCCACAAGAGTGGCAGCTAGACCACAGAATCTTCACCCTTGTAACCCAGAAATGGGACACCCCGAAGGTCGACCTCTTTGCCTCCCACTCAATCATCAGCTCAGCATGTACTGCACCAGGGAACCTCACAGCAAGGCCTGGAAAGTGGATGCTCTATCCTTCCACTGGGTAAACCTCTCGGTCTGTGCATTTCCCCCTCTACCACACATTCCAAGGGTACTGCGCAAATAAGGGAGGAAAAACCAAGGGTAATCCTGATTGCTACAGACTGGCCACGCCAGCACTGTTACCCAGTGCCACGCAGCCTGTCACCCCTGCCACCATGGCACCCAGATCCCAAGACTCCTGACCAAGGGGAATGGAGAATTCCTGCATCTCCAATTGCAGACCCTCAACCTGGCAGCCTGGCTTATTCCCTGAATTCTCCTCAATCTGCCAGCCTAATCAAACAAGTCCTAGATGTTGTATGTGAGGCCAGACGCCCCAACACTAGAAAGCCCTTTGCTGACAAGTGAAAAAGTTTTGCGCCTCGATCCAGGCTAAGGGAGCTGGAGCAGCACAGCCCTCCCTACCTCTCATCCTGGATTGCCTGGCAGACCTACTACACAGGGGTCTATCCTTCTCTTTTATAAAAATTCATGCCTCTGCCATCTCTGCTGACTACAGCACAGAGCCACCTCTCTTCTCACACCCTCTCAACAAACAGTTCCTAAGAGGGGCTAACAACTTAAGGCCACTCAGAAGAGCTCCTACCCCAGGTTGGGACCTTAACTTTGTTTTGGAAAAGCTCACCCTACTCCCCTTTGAACCTGCAGCTTCAGCAGAGTTACAGGTTCTTTCTTGGAAGACAGCCTTATTTATGGCCATCACTTCAGCTAGAAGAGTATCAGAGCTACAAGCACTCATGGCTGTAGAGCCCTTCATCATTTTCCATGCTGACAGGGTCTCCCTCAAGACTAATCCATCCTTCATGCCTAAAGTGGTGTTCAGTGTGGCTGTCAGCCAATCCATACAATTGTCCACCTTTTTCCCTAACCCACAAAACAAGGGAGAAAGGATTCTGCACTCTCTAGATGTGCACCAACAGCTCAGATTCTATCTGGACAGGACTAAATCTCTTAGAAAAACTGATCAATTGCTAGTCAGCTTCGCAGCAGGAGCAGAGGGCAAGGCCATTTCCAAACAAACAATGTCCAAATGGATAGCACACTGCATCCAATTCTGCTACAAACAGCATGGGAAACCGCCCCCAAAGGGGGGTCAGGACACATTCCACCAGGGCAACCTCCACCTCTGCAGCTTTTCTCAAAGGGGTCTCCACCAGGGACATTCTGGAGGTTGCAACATGGACATCTGTTCATACCTTTCTCAAGCATTACCACCTGCCTATCTTCTCCAAATCCAGGGCAAGCTTTGCTACCGCACTCTTGCAGGGCATCCTAGCCATCCCCCAGTCTTCTTGACTGCCTCCACCCTTTTCTTCAGCTTTGGGAATCAACCCAAATATGATGACTGTAACCGTGAAACGTGAAGAACATAGTACAGTTGTGTACATTTACTGTAAATGTAGATGTTCGAGTGTATTCACTGTTGCAGTCCTGGTTTCCCTCCCTCCATTCCCCTCATCTCTCTCTCTCTCTCTCTCCTCACAGGAAATCATTTGGTATTTACTTTCTACTGGTGGTGTTCTTCATCATAACCTAGCTCCCTATTTGGGGGTGCCTGACAGAGCAAGAAAAACTGATGTAATGGCGTCGGCTGCCTGATTTTATACCACTGACGACCTGACGTCAGTCCTGGAGCGACAGCAACCAATGCAGAAATACTAAGCCTCTGGTATTCGGGGCGACTGAGGGCTACCCCTGGCAAGATAACCCAAATGTGATGACTGCAACAGTGAATACACTGTAACATCTATATTTATGGTAAGTGTACACAACTGTACTTTTCTTGTGGTACTGTTTGTGTGTCTGAAGAGGCAGGTGACGTGCTGGGTATTGAGGTGTCATTGATTTACTAATCTGTTACATCTTCACAGACTTTCTTTCCTTATCAAAATTTTGTCATTTGCTTTTAGGCTAATGAATATTTGCTACTGCTTTCAATGCAAGCCTTCCATTTCTATAGAAGAACCATCTCAGGTCTTGGCAATGGATGCTCAATAGTGAATTTGGAGGATTCACCACTTTGCTCCTCTTCTATTCAGAGAAAATATTCCTCAATCCATAAATGCGCACACACAGGAAAGGTTGTTCCTCCTTAACTGTCCAGAGGTTGTATCAATGATTCTTGCCTTAAAATGGCAAGAACAGGAATTGAGAATCAAGTCTGATCAGATTAACCAGCTCCTGTTATGGTATTTGTATAGTTATGGCAGAGTATTCTCGTCGTCCATGTGCAGAAAGGTGCCATTGAGCTAGGCACCTCTTTAACAGCCGTTCATATCCCAAGAGAATTTTATGTATTGGCATTCTCCTTAATTTGTAGTTCCCGTCATTTCCTGGAGATTAAGGTTTTGGGAGCTTTGGTAAGGGTCTTCTTGGAGAGGATCACCCTAGGGATTGGCCTTTTAAACGTTATGGAAGTTTATGGACTTCCCCTGTTCTGCTCTGTTCAGAAGGATTAAAGGAAGTTTCAGGACATGCTCCTTGCAACTGACAGGGGAGTATTCCTGTATGCCACTCCCATTTATTCTGATTCTGCATTTAATTAGAAAATACAGACCAGAAAAAAGCAAAGTCTTGTAGTTGCTGAGAAAGTTGTGGATTCTGACTGTCAGGCCCAGAAGCTGTCTTTTTTCTTGGCAAGGAGTGCACCTCTTTAGTTGGGATGACAACAGTACCACTTCAAGGTCAATTGTCTTTTTTAGATCATTTGCTGTTGCTGACCTTTATCAAAGCTACTAGTGAGCCCTTTGCTCTTCAGATGTATTATAGGTGGAAGGCATACTTCGTCAGGACAGAGAGTTACCTTTGTAATTTGGTCTGCTTGATCTGTTTGGGCACCTCTGCAGTCAGGGTGCATGCTTCTACATTTGTGCAGATCACAGCTTTGAGAGGCCACAGGTTCAGCACTCATATGATTAAGTAGTTCTTTGAAGAGGCTGTTTATCTTCTCCCTCATTTGAAGAACCCCTTTCCACCTGTAAACGTTTATCTGTATGCTTCACCAGGCATACCTGTCCCCAGTTCTGTCATTCAGCATTTCTGAAGTGTGTGTTTTGGAAGATGCTTCTCTTGGTGACCATTACCTCTTCTTGTGGGATGCCTAAGTTGCAGGCCATTCTCTGTAGGGAACACCTAGCTCTTTCACAAAAATTGATTCCACCTTAGCATCAGCCCGTACTGTCTCCTTGGGTGTGTCATGACTGTACTCTAAAAAGTCCGTTAATCTCATTTATTTGTGTGGTGAATAATCACAGGCATAGTGATCCTTTTATACCTTTAATGTGCATTGCCATCTCAGATTGCAGTTAGTTGGTGCATACATTTAGGAGGTTAGAGCACTTGTTCATCTCCTTTGTTACAGAGAAGGAGTGATTTGCCCTGGTAAGCAACCCTTTATATTTAGATTACTTTTTTTTTTTTTTGTCATCACATGCCAAAGAGAGGGGGACCTTTTGAAAAATGCTGTAAAAGGCCACTTTACTAGTCAAACAGCTGCTTCAGGATTATTAATATATTGCAAAAATTTGCAAGTGTCTAGTTTCTTGTTCTCATCTTTGCTGAGCATTATTACTTGAGTTATGATTTTACAAGTTGGGACTGCTTTGACATTGTGATGCTTCTGAGTTCTTGCTGTAAAGTTGCCTTCAATCCCCTGCCTTCCCAGGAGATGTAATGTTTACTGCAAGAGATTCTTCTCATATGTTAACTTCTGCCCAAAGCCTGCAAAATCAAATGTAACCGATGTCTGCTTACCATATCAGGTGATCTCTAAGGAAGCCATCTACATGGAGTGAGTTGTACATCCTACCATCCCACTTTGTAAGGCCAGCATATCTATCCTATAGCTGTAGGTACATTAACATGCCAGTACAGGCAAATGCTGTTTTTGGTATCCTGTCTTTGAGGTTATGTTCATTCAGTGGTTGGTGTTTGAAGTCTTTATATAGTTTGCTCAACCATGAGAATAAGAATGAAAAAAAAAAATGAGAAGTGTGCTAAGCTGAAGATGTCGGAAGAGGAAATCTTATCATTTGCCCACTAAAGGTGTTCTATTCATAATATTGGCTACTGTGGTAAGTGCTTAACATTTTCATATGGAACTTGAACCAAAGCAACTACATTTTTCAAGGTGACATTTTCAAACTTTCTTAAAATGCATTTTAGAATATATCCACCAACAAAAAATAAAAAGTAGTTACTAAAAATAGATAAGCTAACCTTAATCAGCGATTGTCAGGAAAGCAGAAAATTGCACTAGTTCTACTTTGAGAGAGGACTGATAAGAGGTGAAGGAGCTTTGGTGAGGAGAAGAACTAGATGTCTGTTTTGCAGCCCTCATCTAGCTATTTCAGGTTATAACAAGTTAAGAGTAAAATACTGACCACGCACAGTGATTCGGGAGCATTACTTTCAAAGTATATTTGAAGCATTTTATAAAAAAAGCATTCATAGTTCACAACCTCTTAGCTCAAGAGTTAGGGACAAAGCTAAAAATATTGGTAGAACAAAGGCCAACAATCTTAGGCAGATTTTTAAATATTGTTTCTATATTCTTGGGGGACAGTTGATAGAATAGAAGCTTTGGAATTAACTTCATTTTCTGAAAGATGCAAAGTGAGGCTTAAATGCCTGTCATTTGAGTGCACTCTTAAGTGTGCCAAAACCACAGACCAGAAATGTGGGCCCAAATTAGGAAAATTCTTATCAGCTGTTTGGTACAAAGAGAATAAAACCCTTAATGTACCCTAAACAACCCTTGTTCAGTTAACAGTTTGTGTGCTGGAAGGGTGACACTGGGGGAGGATAGCATGACTGGCCCTTCTGCAAGATATGGGTCAGTTGAGAGTTCTGTACACAGCCATCCCCACCAAAGAAATCTCATAGCTGTCAGCCTTTCATCACAAAAGTCAGATTCAAAGTCAAAAGCCCAAAATCAGATATCAACACTGTTTCTCTAAACTTGCAACAAAGTTAGTAGAAAAGCAGATTTTGTATCACCATGCATTTTCTCTTAAGGTTATGAAATCTGAAACTGCCTGCTACTGATTGCGTTGCGCAACAGTTTGCCAGAAAACCACAAATTTTACAAGGAACAGGCCAGAGATGTGAGCTGAAGTCAGGGGCATTAGAGAGTTTGCACAGTAACATTTTGCTGCCATTTCCTGAAGGCTGTGAACTCTCAACTTTGAGTAATTATGGACAAAGCCAAAATATAAACAGGAGGACCAAAACCAGAGACAGACTTTAGTGTTGTAGTGCATTGAGAACTGTGATTATGCTCCACAACTGGAAAAAAGATAAACTTATGTGCTTCTGTAGCACAAGATCCGACTGTAACAGTACTTTCACGGGTGCTTAACAAATCTTATGCATTCCCTAAGCACTGCTACCGTTGGGTGTAAGGAAAGATATGTTCCTTCACTCTGAATTATCCCTGAACATCTTTCCTCCCATTTCCACGTAAGTTTGCAGATGTTTGTCTGCAGGTAACTTGTATAAATTAGGGCAGTGTTTAAACTGTCCCTGATTTTTTTTTTCATTACTTGCTGTCTATTCAGTAGCACTTGCTAAGTGCTTTACTGGCTTTAAAAGTCAGTGAAACACTTTTTTTGTTTATATATATATATATATATATATATATATATATATGTGTAAATAGGTGTGTGATAAAATTGTGTTGTGATCAGGTGTCATATCATATATATATGTATTCTTGATATGGATATATATATATATATATATATATATATATATATCTATATTTATAAATAGATAGAGTAGATAAAATTCCGCACACTACAAAGAGTTGTGATCAGGTGTCATCGATCATAACCCATTATTATGTGTTCTTGACATGGATGACAGGATTCAGCTCTTAGGTGAATTTCTTGGCATCCATGTCTCAAACACATAATGACATGGTTACAGTTGGTAACTCTGTCATATCCCTCTATAGTATATATTTAAGACAGTTGTTAACCCATCAGAAATTTAAATTAACACTTGTTTGACTGACTATTGTTGCAGCTACCTGTATTTCCTGAGGGAAATGAAGTGTAACAACCTATGTCTGCTGTTATTTAGTGGTGACAGTAGTCACATTTGTCAGAAAAAAAAATAGATTTTGGAGAAACAGTGACTGTGAAAAGATGTTAGAATTACGGACACCCCCAGAAAAATAACAAGGGGCAAAAGACCCAAAAGTAGGGACATTTTAAATGTTGCGCTTGCATACTTAAAAAAAGGTGCTAAAATAGAAGGCTTTGTAGTAGTATGCAGTTCCTGAAGAGTATGTCGCCTGAAAATATAATGTATGCCATTATAGCAGTTTGTCAAGAAAGAGCAGTAAATGGTAGCTGAGACATGATACAGAGACTGTGACTATGGTGAGATGTTGAATACGTCCTAACTCTCTCAACATCTTACTTAGAAGAATCCTGAACATCATCAAAAAATAATGAAAGTAAAAGACAGATGCATATTTTATTGCTAATTACATTTGTATGCAGAGTGGTACAGTTGCATATTAGTACAGATGCATATTTTATTGCTAATTAAATTTATATGCAGAGTGGTGGCAGTTACACACAAGGTATCAGTGACATCTTTTCCAGCATTGCTTAAGCTTTTGTGTAATATTATTAAGTACCTTTGGCTATCCTTTTGGGTCAAATAATTAACTGAAATAATATGTCATGTTTGCATAATTGGGAAATTAAAGGATACGCACATATGCATGTTTTATTACTAAAGCATAATTATATGCAGAGGCAGCTATTATCAGTGACAGCATTTGCAGCATCATGTAAGCTCCAGCACAATACCATGAAGTACAATGTATACTTTTTATGGGTTGAGTTATTAACAATATTTTGACTCGTGTAACGTAAGATTAAAACTGCACTTTCTTGCGTACTAACTGCTGCATTGCATCCGTGGCTATTCCTAACCTGTGTCCCAAGCTGTCCTATGAAATGCTGCTCCATTGTGCATTTATTGGACACTGCCAGAGATATTAACAAAATCTGCAAAAATAAATAGCATGTTATTAAACCAGAGCAAATATCTGCAAAACAAATGTAGTTAGTGGCCAATTCTCTTTGACAGTTTTCCAAAAAGAGTCTTTCAAGTGACAGCATGCAGTAGCATCAGCTCTTGTTTTAGAATATATTCATAATTTGTCATAAAATGACACCATACTCTCACTCTCATCCTTATTAGGGCATTCTTGTCCTGCATGCTGACTTACTTCCAGTCCCTGTTCTTTTGATAAAGCTTAAAATCACCCTTGCAGCTTTAAAAAAAAATACACCACTAACTGTTTTCCTTTGTTCTGCTTCCTAGCTTCTATACTGTTTTTTCACTTTTTTGCAAACTTGAAAACCTGTGTGCTGTATAGAAGAGCCAGTGTTCCTCCCACATTGTGATGTCAGACCTGCCTTACCCAGCCCACTCAACCTAATAAGATCCATGTGGTGTGTGGAACTCCTTTTTCATGAATGTATCCTGTCAACTGCATTAGGAAGATAGGTAGGCTTGCCAATTTCTCCGTTCGACTAAATCAGGGAAATCAAACTGATTCTTAGTCCGAAAATATTGTACAAATCCTCCCGCATTCTGTTTCAAAAAGGAAACAGACTATCGGTTTTTACTCGGTTGATTTACTGCTTTTTTTTAGTAAAAGCATAGTAAATCAGCCAAAAGCAGGCAAAGAGGGAAAAAGGGGGCGTTCCCATTGAGTGATGCTGTCGCGGACATCACAAAAATATGAGGTAGGTTACGGAGAGGGGTTGGGTGGGTTACTGGTGCGTGTGAGGGGCGGTCTTTTTCTGGTTTTAGCCGCGAAGGAAGGTGGCAACCCTAAAGGTAGGTGTGAAGTGAGGGAGATGCCTTAACCTGTCAAATGATGTTCTGAAATGTTATTAAGTGACCAGTCTTTGCCATAGCTGCATAAATATGATAGTTATGTAAAATGCATTAATTATTTTTTTATTTGCTAATCTGGGTAGAGCACTGATCTCCATGGACCTTTTGCAGACTCCATCTATAGTGCAGTCTGGTTAAGTGACTTACTCAAAGTCATAGGCAGTTGAGACTGAGGGAATCCAACACTGGACCACTGGATACAGCTTGCTAAGGTAGTGCAGCTGTATGCAAAGTGACGGTAGTTAAATATCTGCAGTCATAGACACATTTCCAGTATATTGTAAGGTTTCATCTGACACCATAAAGTTTCATGTCAGCTTTTCCAAGTTCAGTAAACTATCACACAAGAATGGATCTCATGTCAGTATTGTCATAACAGTGTGACACCCACTACAACAACTCCCCACATACCTCTCACCTCTTGCCTTATGAAAATTGAGGAAAAAAACAAAATAAAGATGGACAAAGGAGCATTATAAACTGAATGGTAGTAGAATCGACTTTGCATTACAGTGCTTTTTTCTGAAGAATAAAATATAAAACTAATGTCCATTATATAGTTACCCCAGTCCACATTGCATTGCCAGAAGAAAATACACAAGCTTTATGCAAAAAGTAAAATATGAGAAAAAAATCAAACATTCTGCAAAACTGGGGCAGTTGAAAGCATCTGTGCCCCATATATGCATGCATTTTACACATACGCACACACACACACACACACACACACACACACACACACACACACACACACTACCGCCATTTGTAGGACTGATTGCTGAAATCATACACCTCATTTTCAGTGCAAACAAAAGCAACTTCTCAGCTCACTAATGTCAAAAATACACTGTAACGCCCTTAATTTTCAGTCAGCTCAACAATAGAATAATGGTGGAGGGAGACTAAGCATCAACAATTATTGATATGCTGAGGTTATTAGAGTAAAAGATTTTCCATTGACACATTTTCTGTGAAGACCATCAAGTCTGAAACTCGTAACTGCTGTTCTCATTAATTTACCAAAAAACAACAAACTTTAAAACGAAACACCAGTGCCATGTTTAAAAAATACAGGCATATCGTTTACTAACTGCTGTCTTCACTAATTTACTAGAAGGCTGCAGACTTTTCAGCATTAAAGGAAAACTCCACCTTCTCCTACAGTTTAACTCAACTCTTAGGTTGCTTTTCTCCCTACAGTATGATTCCAGTACTGTGTAGGTACCGGAAACCTGCTTGTACTTTATACAGCGTTCATTTCCTCACTTTGGTGTCAAAGGAAAAGAAAGTCCACCCACTTTTTTTAAGCTTAACTTCTCACATAAATTGCAGGGGAATTTATCTACACTTGCGTGACATACCAGGGGTACAAAGAAATTTGTGGTCAGAAGCTCAGCTGTTGTAAAATAAGACAGAGAGGTGTGAAACTGTTTTAGGTTGTCTTTACTGCAGAGAGACAAAGAGAACTTAAAGTGATTCACAGCTACTTCTAATGTAGCCATGCCTTTCTTAGCAAAACAGAGCAATTAGATCAGTCAGTGGTTCATAGGCAGTTGTCACCTCTTGAAATTTTTACATAAACAGCATCACAGTATTGAAATGCTAAGCTGTAAACTTTAAATGTTTGTTTATACTGCTTTACATTTTAAGATGACTTGAATGTAGTGTTAAAGATGTCTGTGATATTTAGAGAGAGGTCAGAAAATATTTGTATTTATTTTTTTTATTTATTTTACATTTGTTGACCGGGCTAGTCCAGCTGGATACATATCCATTTTCAGCAGAGGCCTGGGGAGAAAAGCTCCTCGAAAGTACAATACAATATTATACATAAAACAAAACAAAAACAACAAAAACAATTCAAAGTTTAACAGGTGAAAGTACAGTACAAAATTAAGGTATTTGATACATGAAAAATCATATAGATGTAAGTAGATTAGAATATAAGGAAATATGTTCAGTTAACAACACATTTGATTGTAGAATCTTATGTTAAGTATCTTTTGTTAACATAGTAGGCAGACTGAAATCCATATTTGGAATATAGAAAGAGTCTAATCAATTAAAAGGCCTGTGATAATTCTGGTTTTCATTAGGCAGTTAGTGTATACAGTAAGACAGATAACTTAGTGAAAAAAAAAAAGACGTGAGGTTAATCTGGGTTCAGACAGGTGTACAACCAGTGTGATTTGAGGTAAGTTTTAAGCCTGATTTTAAATTGTGTTAGTGAAGATAGGGAGGTCAGGTCACTGGGGAGGAGAGTTCCAGGTTTTACCCACGGTATTAGTGAACAGAGAGTCCCCTGCCTTATTGTAGGTTTTGCCTATTTGTACTAGAAGTTTATTAGATGAGCGTAGGGTCTTAAGGTTGCTGTAGGGGGTGATAAGGTTGGTAAGAATTGGTGTGTTGTTAGGCTGATACAGGATTTTATAGACAAATGTTAATTGTTTAAGTAGAAGTAGATTTGGTAACTCTAGCCAACCTAGTTTTTGATAATTAATACAGTGATGGGTTCTGAATGTAGAGCTTGTTGCAAATCTAGCAGAATTGTTGTAGGAAACAGTTTGCTCATGTTGTTCTTTGAGAGGTTAGTATATGTAGGGGAGGCATAGAGGATGATAGAGATTAAGTGGGTCTGGGCAATAGTAGATCTTGCTAGTGGGGTAAGAAAGGATTTGATTCTATAGAGGGAGCCTAGTTTTTTGTTGACTGTTTTTATGGTATTGTTAATGTGACTATCAAAGTTAAGGTTATTGTCAATTAGAACCCCTAGGAGTTTTCTGGTAGAGTCTGGAGATATGATGGTTCCATTGTTCGATGTGACAGTAAAGTGTAGAGGTGTGGCCCTGTGGGTGGGAGTAAAAAGTAGGAGTTTGTTTTTTTGGGGGTTCAGGATGAGGCACTGATGTTGTAGGTGTATTTTTTTTTGTAATTCTTGTAAATTAACCACACATTTGCCAAAGTGTAGGGGGAGGGGCTGTCAATTCAACTTGGACTACAAAAAGATCCTTTGAACAAAGGCCTGCAATTTATAAACTGTTTTGGCTGCAGCTGTATAATTCCTTAGCATACTGTAAAATAAGCCCTGAGACACAAGCAAATGAGGGCCATTCATGAAATAAAAGAAGCAGTCCTGTTGCAGATAGTGTACAAGATGACAGTGACTGACACTAATTCTATTATATGTCAATGGCATGGGAATACACCACTACTACCTTATGTCTAGCATGACTCATATAAAGCAGACTTGAAGTAGGTTATGGGAAATAGAAGGGCTTGAAGAAAAATGAGATCACATTGATGCATCAAGCCTCATTGACTACCATTTTGCAGAAATATATTACAATTATGTAAGAAGCAGTCAGTGATTTTGAGATGCTAAAAATAACTCAGAAAGCAGAAACAGAGTGAAATAAATGATTTTTTAGTTTTAAGGTGGAGTTTTTAAGAATGAAACACAGATGTTCTGCAAATTCAGGGACAGTTCAGAGCATCATCTCATTTAGTAACTACAGTCTTCATTGATTTACCATAAAAATCAAACCATACTTTAACACCAACATTTTTGAAAAGGGGAAAAAACATTCATTTTGCAAATTCACTGACACTTCAGAGTATCAGTCTAACACACTAGCATGTGTGTTCAAAAAGACTTGCTTCACTTCAGCTCCTATACTGTCATTTTCTGATGGGAGGGAAAGTCCATAACTGGAGGCTTACTTACCTTTCCATTAAAGAATGGAATGAAAGACTTATGGTGCTGTGGGTGCCAATCAAAAGAGAATAAAAGTCATGCTATAGGCATGCTCGAGTGCAAATAAAAAAATCACAGCTGTACATACCATTCACAAAAAATGCTGTGTTAGCAGCTCCAAAATAATACAAGTATGCTGCTGCAGTTGTTTTTCCACTTTCTTCTGATGACCAGAATAAATTTAAAGGAAAAATAGTAGGATTGCAGCCTGATTTTTAAAGCTGGCAGGACGTGGAAGGGTGAGGGGTGGTACATTTTAAAGTAATGCAGCTTCTGTCATGAATGGAAAGATGTCTGATTTTGATAAGTTGCAATGGATGAAGCAACTGGCATCTTGTCAACTTCAGATTTCTCTTCTATAAAATCTCTCTCTCTTTTTTGTTTGAGCCATAGAAGCTAGAGGAGGGAGAAGAAAAGAAACCGCTGTAAAACATGGGCAGTAGGCACCAATTACACAAGGGAAGGAAGATTTTTTTAAGTGCCCTTGTAGGCGTAAGTAACAGGATTTTTTTTCAGTCTAAATAACTGACGCCAGTTATATGTCTACAGACTGGTAACGGAGACTTCACGGATCTGCATCAGTCCAGAGACCACAGGTCATAGGGAATCATATCAACTTGTCAAAAGTAGTTTTGGCCAAGGTTAGAAACACAAAAGCTTCTCACTGAAACTGCCTTTGGCAAAAGTATCACAGTCGTTATTTATTTTTGCATGGGTGCAAACCCCCTTGTACTACCGATGTGTGGCACTCACCCCCACCACCACATGCACACTTGGACTTAAATAATTCAACAACAGTAGAGAAAGAGGCAAACTCCACTATTAACAAAGTTAGTGTCAGTGAACAGCATTCAGATATTTTACATTCACAGAGACTGACTTTGCCGATATGACACATTCCTGTGTCATAGATCCTGATATTAAAATGATGTGCTGTCTTTAAATGGTATTTGCTTTGCCTCATAGTAAATGTTGTGTTTGTCACCTTCACTTTGAGTGGTTTGGAAATTAGGAAGGTAGTGTAACTGTTAACAATGTCCGTTAAAGAAGCAGGTGAATGGAGCAGGATGGTGGTATCAGAATGGTACTGTGCAGAGTCCATGTGGGTCAACAAACAAAGTTTTTTTTGCTGTACTTCACTGGCATAGTTAAAAATGTAGTATGAAGATATAACTTGCCAGCACAGTGGATAGCGTTGTTGCCTCACAGCAAGAGATCCTGTGGTTTGATTCTCGGCTGTGGTGCCTTCTGTCCAGAGTCTGGATGTCCACCCTGTGTTTGCATAGGTTTCCTCCCATATTCCAAAGATGTGCAGTAGGTGGATTGAGCACTCTAAATAAGTGTGAGTGCACATGCAAGTGTGTGGTATGGAAGAACTACCATGACAGTGCTAGCCACTTGGTGGTGTAAACCTTGGCAGTAGATGATTGCCACTGTTGAAGTGACACCCCGACGCCATGTGAAAAAATGGGAAAAAGGGGTTGTGGATGGATTGACGAATATAATTTGGCCTAGAAAAGCTGTTTACTATCTAAGGAGCTTTGCTGTGCACCAACTGTAGTGTCAAACCTTGTGAGGTAGAACAAGCATTCGTAAAAGTTGTGATCAAAATTTCATCATTTGATGCTGTTCATAATATTTATTGTAGTATGAACTCTTGGGATTTCTGACGGCAAAGACGATACTTGCCCAAGTTCCAGAGCTCTTCTCCCTTCCTTCTTAGTCTAGCAGACACCCTTCTATTCAGGTGTCTGGGCATTAGTGTTATAATGGGGATATTGGCTGTTTCATTTGCATTCTGAACAGCCTAAGCTTTGGTTGTATAATCAGTCCACTTGGCCTGGTTTCATAGTTTCAGGCAAATATCAACAAGGAGAAAAAATTCTTATCTCTGTGTATTATCCTAGGTTAGTTGTTTACAGATTTTGTTTGATAGATGTATATTTCTAAGACAGTTTTTGTTAGACACACAAAGCAGATCCTTCACAAGGATTTCCATGAATTGTGCCTTTTTTGTCTGGAACATGACATGTCCTGTTGTCCTCTGTGTGCATCAATTAATCACTGGATTAATCAAGTAAAGCTGAAGACAGAATCTCTCCAGAAGTTGGCATCTTTGAAGATGGTATACTTCTGGTCTCCATCTGCCATGTCTTTGGCTAGCTGCTAGTCTGACCACTCCTCCTCCACATAAGAAAAAAGAAACAGAGGTACGCATGAGAAGGAAGGAAAGCTGGACTGATGATGATATATTAGAGCCAGAGAGTTCCCCTATGCTTGAAGATGTTAGTAATGGCAAGGTACCTTCACAGCCCCCATATCCAGACCCATTTCCTGCTGAAACTGCTGGGTTATCCTTTCTGAAGACTTCCATGTTTTCAACCCTTCGCTTTCTAGCATTCATGTCATTGTCAGCAAAAGGGGATGGCATCCATCCCTCCATTTGTTTTCAAGGAGATTAAAGTAGACTGGCTTAAGGTCTTTGGCATCCCACCATGACCCAAATACTCTAAGGTAGACCAAAGTTTCATAGTCCTAAGATGCCAAAGCATAAATGGATCTTGTGTAGCTTGCATCTGTCTGGGTTAATCGATACAACTGAATAAATTTTAATCATTGTAATTGAGTACCGATATTTAAGTGTTTCATTAGCTTTGATCTAGTTTCATAGTTCTGAAGAAGCAGTATTTTTGTGAAAGCTTATGTGCTGCTGTTGATTTTTATTTTAGTTAGTTGCAGTTTTAACTGATTAATCTGAGCATTGCCATTCTTTAGGATGTATTTTCCTTGCTTCTTCCAAGGACCAGCTACCTTCTGATCAATAAGCTCTGGAAGTCTTTCTAAAATGTAATACTGCATGCTGTGCACTTAGTACAGTTGTTTTAGAAACTTACCTTAATTGTAAATGTTGGCGTATGTCCACTGTTGCAGTACCAGTTTCCTCCTACTGCCTTCTCTTTTCTCCAAGTATCGATGGGATGGTGTGGGTACTTTGGGCAGTCTGTCTCATTTTCTGTAGGTATCCTTTGACCCAGACATTCTCTTCTCTTGGTTTATCAGCAGTCTGTAGAGACATACTTGGTTTGAGATTGTTCATAGGATCATAGGAAGTTACTAGGCTATTGGCCCTGAGGCCCTTACAAGCCTTGCCAATAATTTAGCCCATGTTCCAACAAGTCAGCATGCTATGCCACTGTCAAACAGGGACCCAGGTGGAGTCCCAGGGGTGTATTTTCTGTTCCCCATCCAGTTATCCAGGTTGCGCTTGAAAAAGGTTTAATGAGATACTCTGCTTTACATGGAGAGGGAGTCTATTCCACAAAAGGGGAGTCTCTGGGACGCAAATCTGTCCTGCTAACAAGTCCTATTGATGTCACAGACCAGATTGAGGTCGCTTGTGCGAATTACTCAAGTGGAGCTTGACTTGCGGGTCACCTCTGAGGAGTCTGTAGGAGACTGAGTAGAGGGACAGGGTTTTTAGTCTATCTGTGTAGGGCAGATGTTTGAGGCCCTGGATTCTCCGGGTGAGGAACCTCTGTGGTCTATCCAGCTGCTGCATGTGCTTTGTGAGGTACATACTGAAAGGGGCATTGTACTTAATAATGGGTCTTATAAGGGAAGAATACATGGATGTTATGACTACCTTGTCCCTGAATGAGATACCCTTACTAATGAGGTGGGCCATGTAGAAAGCTTTCCGTACAATGGAGGCAATATGATGGTTAAAAGTCAGTTTGCTATCAACTTGGGTGCCCAAGTCCATCATGACTGATTGCATGCTTAGTGCCTTATCAGTGTGATAATTTGTGGGGATGTCATTCTTTCCAAAAGGGATGATGATGCTTTTTTTGGTATTCAGTTTGAGGACATGTTTCTGGCAGCAGTCATTTGTTTGGGTGAGACCCTCTTGGAGGATGTCCACATCACTAGGAGACTTGACCAGCACCCACCTTGCAGTCATTTGCAAACTTGGTCAGCTATAGCCCACTAGATTTGGCCTGCACCTCTGAGAAGTATATCCCAAACAGCAGAGGCCCCAAGACCGAACCCTGGGGTACACCACTTGTTATGGGTCTATTACTTGAGGTAGCTTCCCCTATTTTGACTAGGTGGGTTCTATCAGTGAACCAGTTTGCTACCCATCTGGTAACGTATGGATTGATTCCTAGGTGAGAGAGTTTATCTATTATACCTGAGTGGGAAATAGTATCGAAGGCCTTGGCAAGGTCAAGGTAGGCGGTATGCACTGTCTTCCCCTTGTCTGTGGCCTTGATTGTCTCAAAGAAGTTGGACAAATTTAACAGGCATGCCCTCCCCTTGACAAAACCAAACTCTGTGCGATCAAGTGTCTGGAGGTTATCCATGTTCTTGTTAATGAGGTCCATGATAATCCGCACCATGGGTTTGTAGATAAGGCTATTTAGGCTGATGGGTCTATAAATTCCTGGATCGGTGGATGCTCCACCTTTGTGTAAAGGGATAATAGCTGTCCTGAACTTGGCTGGGATGAAGCTGGTTCTCAGGCTTTGGTTGAATAGGGTGCCTAATGGTGCTGCAAGTTCTTGCCTGAGTTCATGTAGGATGCAGCCTGGGATATTATCTGGTCCCATGGAGGCTGTATCTTTTGCCTTTGAGAGGGCAGTGATGAATTGCTCCCTAGCGATAATGGGAGGGGGGCAGGTATTGAAGATGTCCTGTTTTACTGATGGGGGGTTGGGACAGAGGATTGAAGTTTTCACTGAACCTGTCTGCCAGCAGGTTGGCTATATCTACAGGGTTTGTGTATGTGTTGTCCTTGACCACCAGTTCTGAGCAGATCTGTGTGCTTCCCTTGAGATTGTGGAATATGTGAAGAAAGCCTTATGATTGTCTTAAGTAGATGTGGCCAGTTTGGACTCGGAAGTTTGCTTTGGAGGATTTCAATAGTGCTCTTATTTGCTTGTTCAGGGTGTGGAGAGATTACTTCCAGTGAGACACCTGCTCCTCCTTGGTCCTGGACAGTGATTTTTTTCCTTTTGTTATAGAGTTTATTTATTGTAGATGTCCATCAGACAGGTTTACTCTTCCTTGAGGAGGAGGATTTCGTCCTGTCTGGTATTCCTGATTCCATGCAGCTATATAAATGCTCATGTAATACTTTGGTGTAGGTATGGACATATGTGCCAGTTCCTGTGAGGAGGGGGAGGGGGCTGTGAAGCTGTTTATAACTTCCCTCAGGATGTTGTAATCAGCTTTGGAGTCTTTTTTTTTTTTTTGTTTGGCCCTAGCTGGGGGGGGGGGGGGGGGAGGGGAGATGGTGACTTGGTAAGATCTGACCACAAAGCAGTCACTTTCAAAGGATGATGACACTGTAGGGATTCTGCAGTGGTTACTCATGTTGGTTAATACCAAGTCCAAGATATTTTCACCTCTTGTGGGGGTGTCAGCCAACTGGTCCAAGGCATTTGCATTGACGGAATCAAGGAATCTCTGGCCATTTGTGTTTTGGCATGAGTATTTATTCCAGTCTATGGTTGAATAGCTAAAGTTGCCCAGGTTAAGAGAAAGGGTTGATTCTTGATAGATTCGAAGAGGTCCAGATTGGTGGAGTGGGTATCTTGAGTCAGAGTTGGAGGCCTGTAGCTAGCCATCATTTGAATAGGGATCTTGTTAATTATTAACTGCACCTGTATTTCCTGTGCATTATACTGTTTGACCAGTCTAGAGGTGTGCATGTCTTCTATATATATATATATATATATATATATATATATATATATATATATATATATATATATATATATATACTCCACCACCTTTTGCTTTGCTGCCCACGGTTTGGGGTCTGAATGAATGATAGGATGAGTAACCTGGTATGGCTGGGGTGCTCTCTGCAGCTTTGAACCAGGTTTCTCTGACTGCACAAATCTCAGCTTCTTCCAGGGTTAAGAATGTTTGCTGTGAGTGCAGTTTCATATTTAGACTCCTCACAGGGAGTAGTTCTTACATGGTGGTTGTGCTGTGGCACTCTTATGATAGATTCTTCTGTCCAGGTCAAGGAAGATCATAAAATGGTGTCAACTGATGTTTCTTTTATACTACAGACATCCTATTATCTTTGTGGAAGGGAGTCATCTGGGCCAATAGAGGAGTGTTGGCATAATGGTTATGGTCTTAACCTTACAGATGTAAAGTACAAGGTTTGATTCTGACCTCTGGTTGTTGAGTAATTTTGGGATGCATGGCTAGGCTTAAAAAGGCCCTTATCATTAGCCTAGTAAACATCTGTGAACCTATGAATAGAGGCAAGTGCAAAGTGCTGTGGAAGTCTGGCTGATCATCTAGCTTCTGAAGGCTGGAGTCCCAGTTATCAGAACAGCAACAGCAAATATAGCTGTCTATCTACAGTTATGTTAATTTCGTAACACAACTGTGTTTCACTGGGCCTGCTGACTATATAAAAAGTTTTCTACCTTATTTATGAATTTACAGTTGATTTGTAAAGTAGGTGTAATTTTTCTCTACCTGAAGTATTTTTGTGGCCTGTTAGTAAAAAAAAGACTGTATTTCAGTTCAGCTGAAGACAAGAAATTGAGTTTGAATATCTGTCTGTACCTATCTATGATTCTGCCCTTCATTATTGTGTGAGAAATAAGCTTCAGCAGGAGCTACATGACAAAACCTTTATCAGATTCGGAGCCTTTCTCAGCATCAGTGAACAAGTTTCTTTCTGTTGTCCCTTTTTGTTGAGGTGCTGAATATGTACAATGTCCTTCTATTCTCATGTTGCAGTATTCATTATAGTAGGGTGGTTGCTGCCTGCAGCTCTGACATCCGGCCAGTCTTTGGAGCAGAAAGGGTACGTGTGACGTCCTATGCCAGAGCCATAAAGTGAAGTAGGCTATAAAGATGATGTCTGCACATACCCTCTTCAGAATTTTTTTGTTGCAGTGAACGTTGGACTCCTGTTCGCCAGTTCGGGAAGCAGATCACTCATTTTTCACATGACTGCTACAGTCAACTACTACAGATAAGTACCTTGTTGGGTATTCTTTGTCTTTTGCTAGTTTCTCAGATGTACGTGTCCACTACAAGGCGGAAGTGTGCTTGTGGAAGACAAATTCCTCACAAGGACACTCACAAAAAGTGCATTTTCTGTTTAGGTGAGGCCCACGACCATACTTCCTGCCCCATTTGTAAATCCTTTGCCCCTAAGACTCTCTGCAGCCATCTGGCTGCATTAAAACTATACTTAGAAAATCAAAGGCTCCGGCGTCTCGTGCTCGGTATGGAGGAGTGGGGTAGGCATGTCCGATGAGCTGCCGCAGAGGAAGGCCAAGAAAATCAGGCCTGATTCCCACGCTGCGCATCATGCGTCTGGAGAGATTCTTGAGGCCCTGGATCTTTTCAGACCTCTGTTTCCCAACCAGGCCCAGGAACCTCAATGGAAGCTGGGATGGCAGAAACAGTGCTTACGTCTGCTGAGGATAATCAGCCATCAGATCCTGATGGTGGAGGGGAAGCACGGTGCATACAGTTGGAAGGGCCTACTCTTTCCCTACCATCCACCCAGACGTCTGCTCCCACACATACTCAGCCGTCTGCCCTTATGAAGAGGAAACAAAAACTTAAACATCTTGTACCTCAGCCTGTTCCTGGATTGGAAGTTTTTTCCCCAGAGTCTTTGTAAGGCATTCCAGGTCTTACAGACCCAACAACCACCAGCTGCTGCTCCTTTAGCACACCCTCTAGAGATATCAGAGGAAGAGTACTCCTCTTCTGAGGAATCACTGACCTACGGTTCAAAAATTGATTCCCCTAATATCACCCTAGAGGAAGAGGATCCTATCAACCCTGAGTCTCCTGGGGAAGAATTCACCTTTGGCGACACCATTTCCCTCACGAGGGAATATTTTAAGTGGCAGGCCTCTGAGGTCTCTGACACTAAGAAAAGGTACTTTGACCTGCTGCAAATGGAACAACCATCCCCTTCTGCTGTGCCTCCTTTGCTAGCTGCCTTCCAAGATGCCTTCTTGGCCGCTTCACAGGCCCCAGATTCCTATCCCCCAGCCTCTAAATGTCCAGACCGTTTTTACAAGGTGCCTCAGGACACCCAATTCCTATTCAAAAACCGTCCTGCAGACTCAGCAGTTATTGCAGTTTCTGCTGATAAATCTTCTAGGCAGTTAACTTCTGCTGCTGTCTATCCTATTGATTCTTCTTCTTCTTTCGGCAGCTCCCGTCAGGGGTCACCACAGCAGATCAACTGTTTCCATTTCTTCCTGTCTTCTGCATCTTGCTCTGTTACACCAACCATCTGCATGTCCTCTCTCACTACATCCATAAACCTTATCTTAGGCTTTCCTCTTTTCCTGTTACCTGGCAGCTTCATCCTTAGCATCTTTTCCCAATGTACTCTGCATCCCTCCTCAGCACATGTCCAAACCAACGTAATCTTGCCTCTCTGGCTTTGTCTCCAAACCTTCCAACCTGGGCTGACCCTCTAATATACTTATTCCTAATCCTGTCCATCCTCGTCACACCCAGTGCAAATCTTAACATCTTTAACTCTGCCACATCAAGCTCTGGCTCATGCCTTTTTGTCAATGCCACTGTCTCCAACCCATATAACATAGCTGGTCTAACTACCCTCTTGTAGACCTTCCTTTTCAACTCTTACTGGTACTCGTCTGTCACAAATCACTCCTGACACTCTTCTTCACCCACTCCATCCTGCCTGTACTCTCTTCCTCGCCTCTCTTTCACACTCACCATTACTATGAACTGTTGATCCCAAGCATTTAAATTCATCCACCTTCACCACCTCTACTCCCTGCATCCACACCATTCCTCTGTCCTCCCTCTCATTCACACACGTATATTCTGTCTTAATCCTGCTGACCTTCATTCCTCTTCTCTCTAGAGCATATCTCCACCTCTCCAGGGTCTCCTCCACCTGTTCCCTACTCTCACTACAGATCACAGTGTCATCTGCAAACATCGTAGTCCACAGGGAATCCTGTCTGATCTCGTCTGTCAACCTGTCCATCACCATTACAAATAAGAAAGGGCTCAGAGCTGAACCTTGATGTAATCCCACCTCCACCTTCCACCTCCACCTTAAATGCATCCGTCACTCCCACCGCAGACCTCACCGCTGTCACACTACCTTCGTACATATCCTGTACCACACTTACATACTTCTCTGACACTCCCAACTTCCTCATACAATACCACAACTCCTCTCTAGGCACCCTGTCATATGCTTTCTCTAAATCCACAAAGACACAATGCAACTCCTTCTGACATTCTCTGTACTTCTCCATCAACACTCTCAAAGCAAACATTGCATCTGTAGTGCTGTTTCCTGGCATGAAACCATACTGCTGATCACTAATCATCACCTCCCTTCTTAACCTAGCTTCCACTACTGTTTCCCATAACTTCATGCTGTGACTGATCAGTTTAATCCCTCTGTAGTTACTTCAGTTCTGCACATCACCCTTATTCTTAAAAATCGGTACCAAAACACTTTTTCTCCATTCCTCAGGCATCCTCTCACTTTCCAAGATTTCATTAAACAATCTAGTTAAAAACTCCACTGCCATTTCACCTAAACACCTCCATGCTTCCACAGGAGTGTCATCTGGGCCAACAATCTTTCCGTCCTTCGTCCTCTTCATAGCTATCCTTACTTCCTCCTTGCTTATCCACTGCACTTTATGATTCATTATCCGCACATCATCCAGCCTTCTCTCACTCTCATTCTCTTCATTCGTCAGCCCCTCAACGTACTCTTTCCATCTGCTCAACACACTCTCCTCGCTTGTGAGTACGTTTCCCTCATTATCCTTTATCACCCTGACCTGCTGCACATCTTTACTAGCTCGGTCCCTCTGTCTAGCCAATCAGTACAGGTCCTTTTCTCCCTCCTTAGTGTCCAACCTTTTATACAACTCGTCATACGCCTTATCCTTAGCCTTCGCCACTTCTGTCTTTGCCATGCACCCCATCTCCTTATACTCTTGTCTATCTTCTTCATCTCTCTGACAATCCCACTTCTTCTTCGCCAACCTCTTTCTCTGTATACTCTCCTGTACTTCTTCATTCCACCACCAGGTCTCCTTGTCCTCCTTCCTCCTTCCTCCTTCCTCTTTCCAGATGTCACACCAAGCACCTTTCTAGCCATCTCTCTTACTAGCTCTGCTGTAGTTACACAGCTTATTCGGTAACTCTTCACTGCCACACAGTGCCTGTCTTAACTCTTCCCTGAACATCACCTCACAATTACCATTTTTCAATTTCCACCATTTGATCTTTGGTGCTGCCCACACACTCATCCTCCTCTTCTTGATCACCAATGTCATCCTACAAACCACCATCTTATGCTGCCTAACTACATTTTCCCCTGCCACCACTTTACAGTCTCCAATCTCCTTCAGACTTGGCCTTCTACATAAGATATAATCCACCTGTGTGCATCTTCCTCCACTCTTGTATGTCACCCTATGCTCCTCCCTCTTGTTAAAATACGTATTCAACACAGCCATGTCCATCCTTTTCGCAAAATACACTACCATCTGACCTTCTGTATTCCTTTGCTTAACACCATACCTACCCATCATTTCCTCATCCCCTCTGTTCCCTTCACCAACATGCCCATTGAAATCTGCTCCAATCATCAGTCTCTCACCCTTGGGTACAGTCATCACCTCTTCATCCAACTCACTCCAAAATTTTTCTTTCTCGTCCATCGCACACCCAACTTGTGGAACATATGCACTAACAACATTCATCATTACACCATCAATTTCCGGCTTCATAAACATCACTCTATCCGATTAACACCTCCAAAACACTCTTAGCATACTGTTCCTTCAGGATAATGCCTACGCCATTTCTCCTCCCATCCACACCATGATAAAACACTTTGAACCCACCTCCGATACACCTAGCCTTGCTCCCCTTCCATCTGGTCTCTTGCACACACAATATATCAACCTTCCTTCGGTCCATCATATCAGCTAGCTCTCTCCCTATACCAGTCATACTGCCAACATTCAAAGTTCCGACCCTCACTATCACAGTCCTAGCCTTTACCTGCCTTCGGCCATGCCTTCTGCCTCTTCTCCTCCTTCGGCCAACTGTAGCCCAATTTCCACCAGCACCCTGTTGGCCAACAGTACTGGTAGCGGTCATTGTTAACCTGGGCTTCAACCAATCCGGTATGTATTTGTGTACTATTATCTGCATGTATGATTTGGCAAAATTTTATGGCGGATGCCCTTCCTGACACAACCCTTCCCATTTATTCGGGCTTGGGACCAGCACAAAAAATGCACTGGCTTTTGTGCATCCCCAGTGTCTGGGTTGCTGTCTATCCTATTGATAAAGATGGCAAATTCATGGACAGACTAGGAAAAAAAGTGTATACCTCCTCCACTCTTGCTGTAAGAGCTCTCAATTACCAAACCCACATGGCTAGGTTTGTTCTGGACACCCTTTCCAAAACTACTACCCTCCTCTCTGAGGTTCCTGATTCATCAATAAAAACCCAACCAAATATCCTACTTTTCCACAGCATATCAGGTGACTAGGCACTCCATCAGGTGGAGCTATGATGCTATGGAAGCCTCCTCAAAATCTGCTGCATCAGGTTCAGTGCTGAGGTGATATTCCTGGGTGAGACTTCTGCCACTTCCTATGGATGTGCAAACTAAACTGCTTGATGCCCTCACTGGACAATAAAGCCCTTTTTGGACAAGCGTCAGCAGAACTTCTTAAATCCCTTAAAGAAAAGAGAAAAGAAGTACAAAACCTGAAGCATTTACTGGTGACTCCTATCCCCAGATATCACAGAAACTACCCGCAAAGAACTTCCTTTGTCAGGAGACAGTCCTCCCACTCGGCACCTCAGCCAAAGGGATGTAGGCAAGCTAGGAAAAGCTCTGCTCCCAGGTTTCCTTCCACACCTTCGTCCACGTCATTTTGGAGTCAGTCTGACCAAACCAGACCACTGCCTACTGCGACTTCCAGCATCTAAACTCCAACACTCCCCTATCCCTTCGTCTCACCCTTTACTTACCCTCCTGGTGGAAAATCACATCAGAAAACTGGGTCCTCTCCCGTCATTCAGTGAGGATACTTTATAATTTGGTGAATGTTGCCCCCTTTCCAGGGGATTCCTCAACCGCCATCAAGCCAAACTCATCTTTTCCCCAAAAAGGGTTTTACTCCAGTATGTTCTGGTACCAAGAAAAGACTATCCATGGAGACCAATTCTGGATTTAACTTTCCTAAAGCTGTTCATCAAGGTACCCGGTTTCAAAATGATTGCCTTACCTTTGCTCCTACCACTCATGCCAGCACAGGCCTTCATGGTAGCTCTGGATTTCTGCATTTTCGACTTTTTAAGCCTTTCGATTGCTATTTCTGCCTGTTTTATTCTGCTATTACCTGTTTTTACTGTTTTTTATAGCTTGAATTGTTTGTTGCACTTGCTTGTTTAAGTTTTGCTTAAAAGTTAAACAACAGGCTAATACACTCAAGTGTACTAGCTTTTGATAGCAATTAGTCGAAAAACACAGCATTTATTGTATTCTCTGCCTATCTGAAAAAAATTGAAAAAAAAAAAAAAAATACTGCTTTTATTTGTTCCAGTGATCAGATTTGCTGATCCTGAGCTGGGCTTTGTCTTGTTCCTGTGTTTCTCCATTTTCCTTGTTTGGTCAAGGGTAGTTTCTTTACTCACTAGTGGGAGTAGGGAGTACTGAGCTGCCTGTTTGTCCTCAGAGGAGTGGTTTAAGGCAGTAACTTGTAGTTTATTGGCCATTTTGGTCATTTCCTGTCTTTTCCAGCCCCCTGCTATAAAGCACGCTTACGGCTTTTTTGGCTATAGAGAACTCAGCACAGCTCCTCGTGGTGTCCAGCAGAGTTCCTAGAGCAGCAGAGACCAGAAAAGACAAACTTTCCAGATTCTAAGTATTTTTTTCTGCATTTTCGACTTTTTAAGCCTTTCGATTGCTATTTCTGCCTGTTTTATTCTGCTATTACCTGATGTTCTTCATCTCACATTGCTGCAGTCCTTACACTTGGGTAGTCCGCTGTAATATCAAAGTATAAGGCTGACGCCGGTCAAGCATTTGACTGACATCAGGACGTCAGGGTACAAATGCGCATGACCGACGCCATATCCTCAGTCTTTTGCCGCATGGTCCGATGCAGAAGCAGCGCTAGGTGCCGGTTACGCTCTGAAATTGTTTGATTTGAGTTTCAGACCTTTAGTTTTTCTTGCCTCAGTGGTTTACCGGATGTCAGAAAAAGTGAATAATTGTATTTCTTGTGGGAAACAGATACCATAGAGACTACCATACTTTGTGTATTCCTTGTTTAGGGCCTGAGCACGACGTTGTTGCTAGATTCAATAAGCGCACTATAAAGAGAAGATTAGATTGTGCCAGGTTAGTCTTAGCGGTGCAATTATAAAATGCCGTTGGATGCTCCGGCGCCTTGAGAAAGCGCCAATAAAGCAGTTAAACTAGGCTAGAGGAACCCGTCAGTACGGGACGCGGCCCTTAGGGAGGTGTGGTGGAGGGTGGTTCCACCGGAGGTTTCTTTGGGATTGGGAGAGAGAGAGACTTTTGCAGGATGTGGCCTCTCAGGAGGCAGGCCAGGCTGATGGGGCTTCTCAGGTTACTATTCTCCCCCTGCTGCCTAGGGTTTAGCCCTCTCCTTCTGTTTCCAAGGCTTCTCCCAGGGGCAGGCCAGGTTTAGCTTCAGTTGGTGTCACCCTAGTTCTTCAGGATCTGTGCCCAAGAAGCATATGCTTAAAATGGCAGAAGATTTGATTACTTTGATTAGGGTTCTTTGCCCCCTCTGATAAGAGACCTAGTGTGGAGCCTGAGCTAGGAGTTTTGAGCAGGCTTCTTGATTTTTCAGTCTTGCTGAAGACTTGCAGGAGTACTCTCCTTATTCTGATTCTGATGTGGATGCCTCCTGAGGATTTTTCTTTTCAGAAACTCTTCATTCCATGAGGGCATTTAAGTGGGAAGGTCAGGACTTCTCTGATTCCAGGAAAAGGCTTAGGAATTTTTTTTTACCCCAGCATAGGCCTTTGGCTATACCTCCTGTTTTGGATGGGAAGATGTTTTTTTACAGAGCTTCTTAATCCTGATTCTTTGCCTCCTGCTCCTGTTAAACGGATAGGTATTACAGGGTGCCTGAAGCTCATAAGTATCTTTTTAAGAGTCCTAGGGCAGACCCAGAAACTGTTAGCCAGGGGCCTAAGGTGTTAAGGCTTCTGTTGTAAAGATCGTTTTCCTGCAGATAAAGAGGGCCAGGCCTGGATAGATGGGGAAAGAAAGTTTATACTTCTTCCACTCTTGCTATGAGGGCTTTGAATTGCCAGTTTCACATGTTGAAATACCAAAACTATCTCCTTTCACAATTGAAATCTAAGGTTGATGCTCTGGCAGTAGGTATTGATTGTAAAGAGTTGCAAGATTTAGTACATGTTTCTGAACAGGTGGGTAAGCATTCTTTGCAATGTGGTTTTGATGCTGTACAGGCCTCGCCTAGGGTGGCTGCCACTGGGTCAGTTCTTCAGGCACGCCTGGCTGAGGGATCAAAATTTATCTGACCATGTTAAAACAAGGATTTTAGATGCTCCTTTACAATCTGACGTGTTGTTTGGTTCTCCTGTTGAGGCAGTTTTAAAGAAAATGGAAGACAAGGCTAAGTCTATGCAGACTGTTAAAGATTTTTGCAGGTCCAGCCTCCAAAGTTTAGTAGAAATTGGCCTACTAAATCCTTCTTATGATTCCCAGTCTAGGGGTAGATCTAGACGTGGTAGGCGCAGAGCACACCGCTCTATCACGCCTACAACACGGAGTTCTCCAGCACAGTCTTCGGTGAGGCAGGGGTCAGTCCAACAGACCCAATGATTTCAGCTGCCAGAGCCTTCTGGCAACACCTTTGGGAGGAAGGTTGGCACTTTTCAAAGAAAATTGGAGTTTAATTACCCAAGACAGATGGGTATTGGATATCATACACCACGGTTACAGGTTTTATTTCCATACCTTGCCTCCTTTCAAAGGCATGCCAGACGTTCCTCCTCAACAAAGAATTGAGGCTTTCTCTGTTCCTCCAAATAGGGGCCATACAGCCGGTCCCTATGCCAGAAGTGGGCCTAGGATTTTATTCTCGCCTGTTCCTAGTACCAAAGAAGGGGAACACGTGGAGACCAATTTTGGATTTATCTATCCTCAACACTTATCTGGACATTCCCAAGTTCAAAATGTTGACGTTACAGCAGCTTTTACCTCTGCTGGGCAAAGATCATTGGATGGTAACTTTGGATCTCAAGGAGGCTTACCTTCATGTTCCTATCAGACTAAGTTGCAGGAAGTATCTGCGTTTTCGAGCTGGGACTTCTCACTATCAGTTCTCTGCATTGCCCTTTGGCTTATCTAAGAGTGTTCACGAAAGTTCTGGCTCCAGTAATAGCTTTCTTCAGGCTAAAAGGAATACAGATCTATCCTTATTTGGATGACTGCCTGATTCTGGCTCAAGGAAGGGAAGAGCTTCTTCATCATTTGGAATATGTGATAGCAGTGCTAAGATGCCTGGGGTATTCTGTGAACGAAATAAAGTCCAGTCCAATACCCTCTCAGGACATGTGCTTTCTGGGTGTAAGACTGAATACAGCATCCCAGATGGCCTTTTTAACCCCGGACAAACAAAAGAGTCTTTCCCTTTACTTCCATCAACTATCTCATCAGTCCGGGCTGACTGCAAGGACAGTCCTTCAAGCCTTAGGGTTCATGGCATCTTGTATTCTGGTGCTTCCCAATACCAAACTGCATATGAGGAAGCTGCAATGGTATCTCAAAAATGTATGGACACAGCACTGCCAGGATCTGGACACTGTCATTCAAATAATACCTTGCATTCAAAAGGAATTTTTGTGGTGGGCGCAGGAATGTCACCTAAACCAGGGCCTCGCTGTGACCCGCACAGAGGCGAGTCAGATTTTAACGACAGATGCCTCAGACAAAGCTTGGGGAGCCATCTAAATGGAAAGTGGATACAAAACAAGTGACCTGCCAGACTACAACATCTACATATCAACCTGAAGGAGATGTTAGCAGTCCAGTTTGCATTAATAGCTTTCAAGGATTTACTTCTTCCAGGGCAGGTGTTGATTGTAACAGACAACACAACTGTCATGTGGTACATCAACAAGCAAATTCTTATCCTCTATGCAGGCAAGCAATGATTTTGTGGGAGACTGCTCTCAGTTTACAGCTCAATCTTCAGGTAAGGTTTCTGCCGGGAGCACAGAACTCCTTAGCAGATGTGTTGAGCAGTATGGATCCCCACGAGTGGAAATTGGATCCTCATGTATTTCGAAATTGACAGTGTCATGGGGAACACCAGACATAGATCTGTTCGCTCCTCCACTAAACCAACAGCTGACAAAGCATTACACAGAAAGGTTTCATCCCACAGCTTGGAAAGTGGATGCTCTTTCTTTCAATTGGAGCAATCTTCATGTGTATGCCTTTCCACCTCTGCCTCTCCTCCCAAAGGTACTTCTAAAGGTCAGACAGGACAAGCCAAGGATGATTTTAATAGCTCCAGATTGGCCTTGACAGCACTGGTACCCATTACTGAGAAGTCTGATGCGGAAGCCTCCATGGCCTTTGCCTTGATTCCACACCTGTTGTCACAGGAGGACAGCCATTTGCTCAATGTCAAGCTTCACTCTCTGCACCTAACAGCCTGGCATATTCTGTTTTGAACCATAGTGGGCCTCCACTTCCTCAGCAAGTTTTGAATGTTATTTTGGAAGCTAGAAGGCCTAGTACAAGGAAAGTTTGCGCAGATAAATGGAAGAGATTTTTATTTTGGAGTGCAGCAAAGATTTTGATGTTTCTGAGCCTAATTTGAGTGTGGCTCTTCAATATCTTACTGAGTTACTGGACAAAGGTTTGTCTTTTCTTCTATTAAGGTTCATGCTGCAGCAATTTCGCTCACTATGATTGTGACCCACCATTGTTTTCTCATCCTTTGTTCAAGCAATTTCTTAGAGGGGCAAAGAATATAAGACCCCCACGAAGAGCTCCTACTCCTGCTTGGGATCTCAATTTTGTGTTGGAGAAACTCACTCTACAACCTTTTGAGCCTGCAGCTACTTCTGAGTTGAAATATTTATCATGGAAGACTGCTTTTGTTGGCCATTACCTCTGCAAGAAGGGTTTCTGAATTGCAGGCCCTTATGTCTTAATTTTCCATAAGGATAGGGTATCTTTTAATCCTTCCTTTATGCCTAAAGTGGTTTCTAGTGTGGCTTTAAACCAAACTATTCATTTGCCTACTTTTTATGCAAATCCCCAAAATAAAGGGGAAAAGATTTTGCACACTTTAGATCTACACAGGCAGTTGCGATATTATTTGGACAGAACTAAAGGGTTCAGGCAGTCTCAGCAGTTATTTATTTCTTTTGCTTTGAGTTCTCAGGGCAAGCCTGTGTCAAAACAAACTATTTCTAAGTGGATTGGGTTTTGCATTGCTTTCTGTTATTCCCATCATGGCAAGGAGATTCCAGCTGGGATTAGGCCTCATTCCACTAGAGCCACTGCCACTTCGACAGCTTTTTTGAGGGGTGGCAACCAAGGATATTTTGGAGGCAGCTACTTGGAGTTCAGTGCATACTTTCTCTAGGCATTATCACCTACCACTTTACTCTAAATCCAGGGCTGGTTTTGCCACTGCTGTTTTGCAGGGCATTTTGGCAGCTCCTGCTTCCTTATAGTTTAGCCATCCTCCCATACCTCTGCTTTGGGATTCTACCCAAGTGTAAGGACTGCAGCAATGTGAGATGAAGAGCATAGTACAGTTTTGTACCTACCATAAATGTAGATGTTCAAGATCCACATTGCTGCAGTCCCTCCTTCCCTCTGTAGTTAGAGGTGGTTGTGTGGGTTGAGTTGTAAATATTGTGTATATAGTGTATATTTTGTACATATAATTAGGGCAAGGGTGCTTGGTTGTTTGTTTGCTGTCTTTGGTTTTGACCTTTATTTTAGGGTCTTCTGACATCTGGGGCAAGAAAAGACTGAGGATATGACGCCGGTCATCCTGATGTCAGTCAAATTTTGATATTCGGGCCGACCGAGGACAGCGGACTACCCAAGTGTAAGGACTGCAGCAATGTGGATCTTCGAACATCTACATTTATGGTAGGTACAAAACTGTACTTTTTTACTGTTTTTTATACCTTGAATTGTTTGTTGCACTTGCTTGTTTAAGTTTTGCTTAAAAGTTAAACAACAGGCTAATACACTCAAGTGTACTAGCTTTTGATAGCAATTAGTCGAAAAACACAGCATTTATTGTATTCTCTGCCTATCTGAAAAAAAAACTTGAAAAAAAAAAAAAAAATACTCTTGTTTTCCATACTTTCCTAATAGTTTGTTCCAGTGATCAGATTTGCTGATCCCTGGGCTTTGTCTTGGTTCCTGTGTTTCTCCATTTTCCTTGTTTGGTCAAGGGTAGTTTCTTTACTCACTAGTGGGAGTAGGGAGTACTGAGCTGCCTGTTTGTCCTCAGAGGAGTGGTTTAAGGCAGTAACTTGTAGTTTATTGGCCATTTTCCTGTCTTTTCCAGCCCCTGCTATAAAGCACGCCATGGCTTTTCTGGCTATAGAGAACTCAGCACAGCTCGGTGTCCAGCAGAGTTCCTAGAGCAGCAGAGTCCAGAAAGACAAACTTTCCAGATTCTAAGTATTTTTTCTGCATTTCGACTTTTTAAGCCTTTCGATTGCTATTTCTGCCTGTTTTATTCTGTTATTACCTGTTTTTACTGTTTTTATAGCTTGAATTGTTTGTTGCACTTGCTTGTTTAAGTTTTGCTTAAAAGTTAAACAACAGGCTAATACACTCAAGTGTACTAGCTTTTGATAGCAATTAGTCAAAACACAGCATTTATTGTATTTTCTGCCTATCTGAAAAAAAAACTAAAAAAAAAAACAAAAAAATACTCTTGTTTTCCATACTTTCCTAATAGTTTGTTCCAGTGATCAGATTTGCTGATCCCTGGGCTTTGTCTTGGTTCCTGTGTTTCTCCATTTTCCTTGTTTGGTCAAGGGGTAGTTTCTTTACTCACTAGTGGGAGTAGGGAGTACTGAGCTGCCTGTTTCTCCTCACAGGAGTGGTTTAAGGCAGTAACTTGTAGTTTATTGGCCATTTTGGGTCATTTCCTGTCTTTTCCAGCCCCCTGCTGTAAAGCACGCTTAGCTGACATTTAGCGCAGAGTTGCCGCTGTTGCACACTAGGGCAGCGCCGGTTAAGCAGGTTTAAACTATTCGGGCTATCTAAAGTCCACTCTTCAAATTTTCCCTTAAAGCTACCTTCCTCGAACTATACTACTGATCTAATCAGCGGATCCTATAACTAAAAAGATCATCTCTACTTGACTCCAAGTAGACTATTCTCTATCTGTTAAACCTAGCACTTGCTCCTACAGTACTTATTACCTTGATACAGTACTCATAGATAGCACCCCAAAAGGCAACCCCCATTTCTCGGTCACCCACGCCCCCGGAATCTCTTTTAAAGTTTTTTGTCTAGTCCTTCTAGCATGTCGAGGATCAGTTGCTAGTGTCCTCTCCTGCTCAGCTGGTGAACCTGAATATTGAGGCAATGTTACAATTGCCTCATGTACACAGACAACCCTCTCCTCCTCCCACAAAACACAAATACATGCGAGATGCAACTATACAGCCAAACTGGAGGCTGAGCTCTCAACATAGGACTGGCAAGACCAGTCAGGAGGAGAAGGTTACCACACACACTATAGACCAAGTCTCACATAGTACCATCACAACCTCAAATCATACACATAAACACACAAAGACATACTCGGAGGCTCTGATCAAAAATCTACCAAAACAGCAGAGGCCACCAAAGCAGACACCCAAACAACCACCACCTCAGAACACAACACCTGCAACACATAGACCTCACAGTCAGAGTGTCAAACAGTCACAGCCCTTAAGGCCAAACACAATGCCAGACACACTAGTCATTGGTGACTCCATAGTCAGACACACTGACGTCCCGCTCACCAGACTGAGTAAGGAGAAGGTCACAGTAAGCTGCCTGTCGGGCGCTAGAATCCGCCACATAACGCAAGCACTCAGGTCTCTGAACAGCAGGTACAAATACGACTCAGTCATTGTCCTCGCTGGTGTAAACGACCTGAGATGTACCTCCTTGGACTACATGAAAAGAGACATTGAGGAGCTCTCTGATTATGTAGCCCAGGCAGGTATGACCCTGACCTTGAGCAGTATCCTACCTTCACCAAGAATGATGCCACAATACAGAGATAAGATGATCAGCTTTAACAATTGGCTTAAACTCTGGTGTCATTCAAAGGGGATCCAATGTCTGTCTGCCTGGGATGACATGCTGGACAAGCCACGCTGCTTCGCAAGGGACGGCTTGCACCTGTCACCCCTGGGATTCCGGATATTGGCAAAGGCTCTTGCCACCCCATAGTGCCTTTTTAGGCAAGGCTCAAATTCTAAACCTACCACCCTAGAACACAAAAAGGAAAAAACTAAAGGTAATGCTGCTCAATGCCAGAAGTCTAAATCTCAAAATGCACGCACTCGAGGCCCTTCTCAGTATGGAGAACATCGATGTCTGTGCTGTGACAGAAACCTGGTTCAAGGCTCCTGAGAGCACCCCAGCACTATCAGGTTTTACCTCATATCATGCGTTCCGGCCCCAAAATCCGGACAATACCAAGAAAGGAGGGGGGTATCCATATTCATCAAGGATACCCGCACCTCAAGACTGGTGGCAACGCACGATGCATCGGAGACCATCCAGGTGCAATTAACCATAGGCAAGACTGCCCTGCAAATTGTAGCATGTTACAGGCCACCCTCACAAACTCAGGAACCTCACATGGCCTTCCTGAAAACACTAGAGGGGATAATTGTATCACCAAACACCATCATACTAGGTGACTTCAATTACTCTAATATAGACTGGGAACACTACTCAAGCCCAAACACCCTAGCCCAAAAGTTCCTGGAATTCATAAACTCAAATGCCATGGAACAACTAGTCACCATCCCCACAAGAGGAGAAAACATACTTGATCTCATCATCACGAACATGGGAGCACAATGTTCTACACCGGAAGTATACCCCTCACTGGTGAGATCAGATCACAACTAATCTCGCTGGAGGTCCTCATCCCACCCCACCTGAAATAAAAAGACCACAGTAAAGAACTTCTCGAAAGCCGACTTCACACTTCTAAAGACTAGTGTGGCCTCCTTTAAGGCCCGAGCCAGCGGAAAACAGTACTCAAGCCGCTGAATCACTTACAAATGCCTTCTACCAGCACCTGCAGGACTGCATGGATAAGGCAATCCCAAGCAAAACAAAGACTCTTTGTACCAAAGGCAAGCGTCCAGTCTGGTGGACCCCAGCCATAAACAAACTCTACAACAAAAGGAGGAAGCTACTACAAGATAGAGCAAAATCCTTAAAAGGTAAGACACCCTTGATCACTATAAGTAAAAACTAAGAGCTCTCATAAAATCATCCAATGCAAATTTTGAAAGAAAAATATCTATATACTCAAGAGACAATCATAAGGCCTTCTTTAGCTATAGTTAGAAACCTGGGAGGAAACTCCCAGATATGTTCAGAACTAGTTCAAAATGATGTGAAGATTACTGATCCTACAGACATTGCCAACATACTGGCTGACAGGTTCAGTGCAAACTTCTCCCCCCAAAAGGAGTGATATCTATACCAAGCGATTGCAGCCCCCCAAACATCTCCAATGCCCAAGTGAGAACTGCTCTCTCCAAAGCAAAAAACACAGCATCCATGGGACCTGATGGTGTCCCGGCTGTGTGCTCCACGAACTCAACGAGGAATTAAACCCACAGCTAGGACAGCTGTTTAATCAAAGTCTTACCTCTGGATACGTACCCAGGGAGTGGCGCACTGCAACTGTGGTCCCACTTCACAAAGGCAGTGCCTCCACCGACCCTGGAAATTACCGGCCCATTAGCTTGACAAGCCTTATCTGCAAAGCCATGGAGAGGATCATAATGGACTTCATAAATAAAGACATAGGGAATTTGCAGACTTTTGATCCATCCCAGTTTGGCTTTGTCAAAGGCAGATCATGCCTTCTAAACTTGGTTGACTTTTTCAAACAGTCACCAAAGCCATTGATGAGGGAAAGGCAGTCCATACAGCCTACCTCGATCTGGCGAAAGCCTTCGATACAATACCCCACTGGTATCATTGAAAAACTCATCAGCTTAAATGTTAACCCATACATCACAAGATGGGTTGCAAACTGGCTGAGTGACAGAACCCACAGGGTCAGAGTTGCTGGCGCCATGTCAGACTCAAAGCCTGTCACAAGTGGTATACCACAGGGCTCAGTCCTGGCCCACTCTTGTTTGGCATCTACTTTTCCAAGTACAAGCAAACACAGGAGGGTTATGGCTGACAAAGTTTTTAGATGACTGCAAACTGCCATAGTAGAAAACACATCTGACACAGATATCCTTCAGAAGGGTCTCACAGAAACGGATAACTGGTGCCAGAGCCATGGCCTAAAGTTAAATGCCAAAAATGCATAGTCATACCCTTCGGGAAAAACAAGGTTACCCCTAGCTACCAAATAGGTGGAAATCCACTGAGCACAGAAGAAGTTATCAGGGACCTGGGGACCCAGGTTGATAGTAGTCTGTCATTCGACACCCATGTAGCTAAAGTAGTTAGGAAGACCTTCTACATTGCCCACCTTATCATGAAGGGATTCTCATCTAGATCAAGGGAGGTCATAGTTTCTGTAACCCCGTCACTCATCAGACCAATGATTGAGTACAATGCCCCATTCGGAATGTATCTGACCCGACACTTGCAGCAGCTGGAGAGGCCACAAAAGTTCCTCACCAAAAGGAATAAAGGGTCTCAAACATCTGTCCTATGCTGCCCGACTGAAAGAACTCCAGCTCTATTCAGTCGCTTACCGCTTGCTCAGAGGTGACCTTTGCCTAACATACAAGGCCATGTCAAACCCAGATTTGATGAATATGCTTCACCTCAAAAATCTAGATCCGTCAGAGCCACAAGGGGGAGACTTAAACCTCGACACTATTAATAGGACGTGCTGGAGGGATAGATTCATCACCCAAAGACTCCCTATGCTGTGGAACAAAATCCCGGTATATGTGAGGCAGAGCACCTCGCTGGCCTTGTTCAAGAGAAATCTTGACCAATGGATGGGAGATCGCAGATATACCCCAGGGATTACCTCAGTGTCACTGCTCGACAGAGGCACAACAAAATAATGGGAATAGTTCCCCATACTAAAGGGTTGGCGTAAGCCACAAAACTATGGGCTAGGCTTGTAAATGCCCTCAGGCAGATAGCCTAGTATGAACCTATGAACCTATGGATCTGAGGGATGCCTACCTTCACATTCCTATACACCCATATTACAGGAAATTCCTACGCTTTGCAGTAGGTTCCTGTCATTTTCATTTCTCTGCATTGCCCTTTAGACTCTGCACTGCTCCTTGAGTGTTCACAAAGTGTCTAGCACCTTTTATTGCTTACTGCAGAACACTGAGTATACAGATATACCTATATCTAGACGACCTGTTAATTCTTCATGAGGACCGTCAAGTCCTCATACACCACCTACAGCAGGTGAGCTCCACCCTGACTTAGTTATGATTCACTGTAAACAAGGAAAAGTCTCACCTGATCCTCTCTCAAGACCTGGTGTTCTTGGGATCCAGGATAAGAACAGACAACACGAAGGCCTTCATTCCAGACAAAAGGACCATGGACTTCTCCCTCTACTTCAACAAACCAATCACCCTCACTTGTTTGCTAGCACGCAAATTCCTGAGGATGTTAGGCCACATAACATTTCTGATAACCCATGTTGCCCCTGGCAAAACTCCACATGAGAAAAATCCAGTGGATCCTGAAGAATGTATGGAGCCAACACTCTCATCTCCTGGACACCCCCCTCCCCCTCCTTCAGTGTCTGAAGTGATGAATCTGTGCCATCAACCTCAACCAGGGAACCCCCTTACAGGTACCTGCCCCCCTCCAACAGGTCTACAGACACATCAGACATGGGATGGGGTGCAGTGCTCTACACAACCAGAAGCAATTCACTGTGCATTTTAAATGGGCCACACTAAGACAAAGGGACCATATCAACATCAAGGAAATGAGGGCACTTCTAGCCCTACAAACCTTCAAATCAGCCCTACGCACAGGAACCCTGAAATTGATCATGGACAATGACTGTATTGTGGTACATAAACAGAGGGGGACAAGATCCTTCCCTCTTTGCAGCCTAGCCACCCAGATCTGGACCCTAGCATCATCACTGCAGATTTATCTGATAGTGTACATCCCCTCCACTGAGAATGTTATGGCAGATACTCTCAGCAGAATTTCAGCATCCTCTCACGAATGGATGTTTCACAGAGAAGTATTCCTAGATCTTTTCCACAGGTGGGGTAATCTGCAAGCAGATTTATTTGCCTCCTCCCAGAACAGACAGATGCCCATGTTTTGCACAAGAGACCCACATCCTCAAGCATGGAAAGTGGGCGCTTTCTCTTTTTCTTGGGGTGGGGATGTATCTCTCTGCCTTCCCACCCTTCAGACTGATTCAGAAGGTCCTCCTGAAAATCCAGAAGGACAAACTCAAAATCCTTTGGTGACCCCCCTTTTGGCCAAGACAGCATTGATTTCCCCTTCTCTATCTACTACCAAGGGCAATCTTCACAGGTTACCCCAGCAAATAGACTTGCTCACACAGGACAGGGGATCCCTACTTACACCCTCAGGTGAACAAGCTAAAACTGACCTTATGGGTAATAAGGTCATAATCCCCTTCAGACACCTATACTCAGAGGACGTACTCAGTGTTCTGCAGGAGGCCTAGTACCCAGAGAAATGATGCATTTAAATGGAAAAGATTCTCCAGGTGGTGTCAAAGGAAAACTCAGGACCCTATGACTATTCCTGTACCCTTGGCCCTTTCATATTTGTGTGAGCTCCTTCACTCAGGACTAACTTATTCTTCAGGTAAGGTCTGTTTATCTGCTATCTCTGCTTGTCTGCCCTTGCTACCTCCTCTGGTTTCTAGGTTGGAGGATAAGCTTTTCCTGAAAGGGGTACTCCATATTATACCCCCACAGAAACCTGTACCCCAGCCTTGGGACTTGAATTTTGTACTAGAAAAACTTACATTGCCACTTTTTGAACCAGCACATTCAATATCCCTGAAACTGTGTACCCTGAAAACAGTTCTGCTAGTGGCCCTTACATCCACCAGGAGGGTATCAGAGATACAAGTCCTTATGGCTATCCCTCCTTACCTTATTTGCCCCAAGGACAGAGATAACCTCAGGATTAACCCCTCCTACATGCCTAAAGTGGTTAATGAGCTCTCATTAAGCCAGACCATTAACTTACCTGTTTTTTACCCTCACCCTCAGAATCCCTCAGAGAGGACTCTCCATTCTTTAGATGTCCACAGACAACTGAGGTACTACTTAGACAAAACCAAAACTATTAGAAAGTCTGACCAACTGTTCATTTCCTTCCACTCAAGGGCTTTAGGGAAGGCAGTCACTAAACAGACTATTTCTTCATGGATCTCTAAGACCATTGGCATATGCTAGTCCAGTCATGGAAAACCTTTACACAGACATGTCAAATCCCACTCCACCAGGGCAGTAGCTTCCTCAGCTGCCATTTTCAAAGGGGGTTGATTTACGCCTCAAATTTAGAAGCTGCTACTTGGGCTTCAGTGCACACCTTTACCAAACATTACAAACTGGACCTAGCTTCACCTTTACCAAACATTACAAACTGGACCTAGCTTCCAGAGCTAGAGCTGGGTTTGCCAGATCTATTCTACAAGGTTTCATTGACCAGGGACCTCACTCCTCCACCCAGGCTCATACCTAAAAGCTTTGGTACTCTTCCTACTGTAATGAATACTGCAACACGAGACTAGAAGGGCATAGAGTAGTTGTGTAAGAACTTACCATAACCTTAGATGTCCTTCTCTTCCATGTTGCAGTATTCAGCCCCTCCCTCCTACCCTCTCTTACTTACCTCTAATCTACTGTTACTTTTCTGTGGGGACATAGTCACTCACCCTCTTAACCTCTCCACTACACACAGGTTATCAAGTACCCTATGGTCTAATCTACATGCGAGTCTTAAGGGTCTTCCCTTTATGACCCTCTTTAAACCTCCAAGGGTACAACTGTTTGCAGCAGTCCATTCTAAATAGGGTAGGTGCAAATGTCACCTTTATAGCCTATGTCGGTTGATGGCTCTGATATAGGACATCACACGTATCCTTCTGCTCCAAAGACTTTGGTATACTGGCCGGATGTCGGCGCTGCAGGCAGCATCTTCCGTACTGTAATGAATGCTGCGACGTGTAAGGTTATGGCAAGTTCTTACACAATTATTCTTTTCCTTTGGGAATCAGAGATGATTAGTGCATTGTGGAAGCTGCATCTTCGGAGGTTTCTGTATTGTGCTAAACCATTCTGATTATAGACTGCTGTACCTTTGAGGTTTTCCTCTCCTGTGGTCTTCAGCACAGAAGGTGGCCTTGCAGGTAAAGCTGTATGATAATGGTGCAGTCCAGGGGTATGGTTAATGGTAGTTAGCAGTCTGCCCTCACCCTTTAATGTCTGTGATAGTTAGCTTGACCAAGCGATTCTGTAATTGTTTGGCCAAGTAAAATTTTATTGTAGAAGGAAAAAGTGACTGCCATCAAAATACAGTGGTCACCCATTTATTCCTGTGGGAAAATGTACAGTGCAGGTAAGTTCAACAAAGACATAGGGGTGAGAGATGTTAATAATTGTATGTGCATGTCAATAGGGACATGAATAAGGCTGGTGTGTGTGTGAGTCGTATGTGTGTGTTTAGGGTTGCCTTTGCTAACATAATGCATAGACTACTTGGGAGACCACTAGTGTGGTCTGGTGTGACAAAGCAGTGTTCAGTGGCAGGCTAATGAGATGTTCATGAGGTATTTTTCACTGTGGCTTTGCCAATCTCTCTGCCATGCTTTTTCTCAGTGTTGCACTAACTGACCAAAACACATTTGGAAATTAGTGGGAGCTCTAAGCCTATTTCTGAATTTTAGCTTTTGTGTCAGTCATGTAAAGACATCAGAATTTACAGGAAGATAAAAGTTGCAGTGCCCCCTGATTTGATTTTACTTTTGCCCTAGCAGTGATGAAGAGTTTGAGGATTGCAAAGCTTTGCTATATTTACCCATTGCTCCTGAAGTTGAAGATCCTGAAGAGAATCCATATGGTCCTCCACCTGATGCAGTGCAAGCAGGTTTGCTGGAAGATGGAGGTGGTCAGGAGAAAAGACGACAGATCTTGTCTGATGGTACACAACCACCAAAGAAGAAAACAAAAACTACAGTTGTGGAGCTGCAGGGAGTGCCTAGTGATGGTAAGATGCACTCATACGAGACATCCTCTTCAGTACCATTGTAATGTGTTGCTTTATGTTATGGTTCAACTGTTTTTTAAATGTTGGCTAACTTTTTTTTCAGGTGCATTTGCTTGTTTTTTCAGAATACCAATTGAAAATAGAAATAAGTGTCTGCACTGTAATTTGTTGTCATGGCCTTGCTAATAAATATCAAGGCTGTTTTTTCTAGTAAATGGCTTCCTTTTTGTTGCTCTGTACAGAAACCCCCAAGTCATGCTTGGATGTACTCTCCTTCCATATACTTCATACTTGCACTTGCCCATTGCCTCTCTTGTGTTGTAACACTTTTTCATTGCGTCAGCCTGTTGTCTGGGACTGTCCCGTTATTGTCCTGTCTTTAAATTATGGCAGCAGTAAGACATAATTTATAAAAGAGAAGAGTCATAATGTTGCTCATTGCAAGCACTGGGAATTTCAAAGTAGTCTGAACTGTGAAAAGTAGTCTCTTTCTCTCTCACTGTTTTAATATCGTAATTGGTTCTCATGCTGTTAACCGTTTCCACCCATCAAGCAATATAAGTTACCTTTATCATCCACCAAATGTTAGTGCAAAAATCAAAGACCTATCTATGTCTTGCTGTCTCCTGGAATCGTTTTAACCATCGCTGCCATCTCCTCTGTATGTTCTTGAGTTTTGGATGTATAGCGTGAAGAAAAACAGAATGGGCTTAACTCTTAACTCCTTTAATAAGTCTGTGTCCCTGGCTTTAGAATTTTGCAGTGGTGCTTCCCATTTTTTTGGTTGGCTGTATGTGCTGTCATATACTGCTGTACGGAAACAAGACTGTAACAGACAAGAAGCAAATAGTTTATTTAGCCCCTTAATGAGTTGTACTCCAGTCACTTCTGTCCTGAAGTTTTCTGACTAAAGTAAATAGATAAACTAGCCTTAGTATTTTCTGGCATTATGTGCAAGCTGAATAGTCACGTTCATCTCTAATGTCTTTATCTTACTGCATGAGAGAATTTAGTATATAGAAGTATTCATTTGTTCAATGCAGTGGGTTTTTTCATAAGGTAATTAATGTCTGAGGAAGTATTGTGACATAGTTGAAGAATTTTGTCTGATGACTAGTGTAATTGTTGTATATCTTATTGTTTTCTGTATGTTTAGATAAAGTTTATTAAGAGCTGCATTATGTATAAAAATTGACAACGAAAGGGACTAGTCACCCTCCCCAAAGATAAGGAAAGCCGGGTGTTTGATTACTTATAGGGAAAGACTGTACATTATCTTCTCTACAGATTAGTATTGATAATCACTAGGACCTGTATAATGATACCAAACTGACATCTTCAGACAAATAGATGGCATGACCAATGAAGTTATTTGTGTAGGCTTGAGACTGAATATGTAAACTGACTTGGGCTGCTGTAAAATTTGAAAAACATGCAGTAAAATGGGCTGTGATGCTATTGATGCTTGCCGTAGGAGGCCTACAAATAGTGGTTAGGAGATGCACTTAGGCAGATAAACCAACCCTTACCAGAAGATGTGAATGGGTAGTTAGTCATTGTCCATTTAGGCTAAGAGTCTTCCAGGAAATAGTTAAGAAACTGGAGGTAAAGGGGGGGGGGTGCTCTGAAATCTGCTCTGTTACCCCATTCTAAACTTTAATGAAAATTTTCCAGCAAAGGAATTATGACCTGATCTTCACACTGCAAATACTGAAAATGGTCTGACACCCAAACAAACTAAACACAGCGACAAATACCTCTGCACTTATCACTCACAAGGGAGGAATGTATTCTGAGCCACTGTGCTGTTTGTGATGGCATGGGGACTGACCTCAAGATAAGACCTACACCTCTAAGTCACTAGCGTCTTCTCACCCGTTCTCTAATGGCACACCAGCTGATTATTTTCTCCTCTAGCCTGCATGAGAGAGACATGAATAAACAGGTCTTTATAGAACTTAATGCATAAGTAGTGGCCCAAAAATGTATTTTTTTTGTGTTTTTTTTAACACTTTACAAGAAAATAATCTCTGAAAAATTTCTCTAATACTCTTTCAAAAGGCATGTGCAGTCAATGCCTTTTCTATATCATAGACAAGGAGCCTACTCAGTGTTCTCTCTCTCTTTTTTTTTTTTTACTCCAAAGAATGCTCCAGAAGGCCAGCCTTGTACTTATGTTTCTCTCTTTCTGGCTGCGACTGTCCTGGTTCCCTAGTGTAATCCAGATGAGCAGTTGAGGGGTCATGATCATTACTTAGACCATGCTCTGAGTAAACAGCAGAAGGATCCATATTATATTCAGATCTAAAGAACCTCAAGTTGTCTGAATGGATAGTTTCAGCCTAATATCTTTCAGGAGCCACTTATTTGAAGAAGTAATACATATTTTACAGTAATCATTATCCAGGAAGCCTAGTAGCAAGAAATCATACCTGGCTAGTTGGTTCTGAAATACCTTATTGAGTTCTTTCACAGTTGCTTATTTTATGCAGCCATTAAAATATGTTTGCTGTTGTAGCCTGCCACCCTGTGGACCACTCATTTGCCTTCTCACTCAGCAGTCAAATTGATTGTGAAAGGATTACTCTAACTCAGGCCACCTAACAGACCTAGGCTGGTAACTGTTTCATTTGCTGAGAATTGCATTGCTAAGTCTCTGTATATGGAGACTGAGTGACTGAATATCCAGACTTAAGTACACAAAGCATGATATTGCCATTTCTCAGAATATTCCTTTTTCTCCCAAGTATGGTAATCTCAGAATTGATATGTACAAGGTCTGTGAGTGTGAGGGGCATCCCACATTAGGTGGTGCAAGGGGTGGTTTCCCCTGCAAAGACAAGTTTAAAAAAGAAAAACAATATTCCTTATTTACTCTTCTATATTTTCAGTCTGTTTTGTTGTTTTTTGCCATTTCAGCAGGGAGCTCTTAACACCACCTTGTGATCTTAAAGTTATAGTGGTATAACTGACGTTGCCTCATTTTGTGGCTGTTATGTTAGTTGCATTTAAATTCTTACCCTGGATGACCTGTTTTCTTTGTAGCCATTAATTTTTCTAAAAGAATCTCTGAGCTGCTAGCCATGATATGTAAAAGGCTACGTACTGTCTTCCGTGTGGACAGGTGAGTTCTTCAAATTAGCCCCTCCTTCATTTTAAAGACTGTCTCAGATTTAACTTTGAAGTACATGTAATCAGTTTCAAGGAGGCCAGTACCTCCTTTGGAACTTAGAATATATTTTCTTGGTGTACACATTTTTATGTAACACTTGATAAAAGTGAAATGTTTTTATTTTTTTCAATCCATCCGATCCAGTACATTTGGGAACCAGTCAATCACACCAAAACTGTAAGTTAGAATAGGAAGAGTAAATTCATTTATAGCTTGGACTTTATTCCTATATGTCAAGGATGGTTTCAATATTAGTTTGTCTTCTGAAGTATTCCTTACTGAGTTTTATTCTCTTTTGCTGATGTTTTATTGCCAATCTTTCATCATTTCCCAAATATATATATATATATATATATATATATATATATATATATACATATATACACACTCCCTTCTGCTCAAGTTCCTTTATACCATATTCATGTCCCACACTGATATTTGCTTTATACTGCACCTTTCCTGCTTTAAATGTTACTTTTGCATATTGATCAAGACTAAATGGCATTCTTATATAATCTGAGTAAATTGTAACTATTTACAGTTGTGCTTTCAACTCCTCATCTGATTAACTGTACAGTTTAAGTCATCTACAAAAAGTAGGTGAGACGTCTTTAAGCAAAGTTGTTTTCTGAGAGCCTAATTATAACCGAGACCTAATCTGTTACGTAACCACTTAATGGGTCAAGGGCAAGACAAAACAGCAGCAGTGACAAAGAATCACCCTGGAATATCCCCCTTTGAATTTTTATCCTTGGGGTAATAATTTGCCCTTTGTCATGGCTTAACTGCAAAGTGGTTTGCCACTGTTACATGGTCACTGTAATGTAATATAATTAGGATGTATCTTGCGCATCTATAAGTAGTCCTTTATCCATGAATGTAGGATGCTGTCAAATCTTTTTTATAATCTATCCGTGCCATATTTTGGATTCTTTTACAAGTTGCTGGAAATTCACTGTTTATTGGAACTGGTAATATTGCAAGCACGACTGATTTATCTTTACAAGAATGATTTGCTAAGCAGTTAAAACAATCTGAGCATACCTTTGTCAAATTAAAGAAATTACAATGGCAATGACTGTATTTTGAAGCATGTTTGGAAGATAAGGTTGTTTGGCATAGTTTAAGAATTCTAAAAATGCCCACCTACGTGAATGTATACTCGGATTTGCTTAAACAATGACAACGGCTGAATTTAGAACTTGGCAATAAATATTTGCTGCTCACGAATTTTTAAACACATTGAATTAGAACTGTCATTTATCATTCGTATTATGCAGAAAGACATACAAAATATTATATTTAAAGAACTGCCTGATAAATATAAAAACCTTTTGGAATAGGTTTTAACATTCAAGAAACACATTAAGACTGCTAAAAGTAGAAAGTTATTATGTGGTTTAAATGATTTCAAACAAGGGCATGTTTTTAGATGGACAAGGACAGAAATTACTAAATCTTTAATAAGTAAACAGTGTGTGACAGATACAGCTGCTAATTCATTTCCTGATAATATGAATACAACTCTGTAGATTCAGTTCAGGATTTTCCAGCACTTCTGGCACCACTCCAACAGCAGGAGGTGACAAAAGGGGGGTAAATGTTAAGCAGAGGAAGAAGAGGACAAAAAGGATGAGGCAGAAAAAGAAAAAAAAATCAAAAAGCATCATTCAAAACATGAACACCAGTAGTATGGAATGTAAACATGAAAGATATTTTAATTTGTCTTCATATAGCGTTGTCGCCTCACAGTAAGATGTTGTCCTGTTCGATTCCCAGCTAGAGCGTCTTCTGTGTGGAGACATGCGTGAATGGGCGTACCTTCGTTGAAGGTTGTGCGTCAGGACTGGCAACTCGGCACGTAAAAATCTACTGCCAATCATTAGCGGACCGGGGTTCCGCTGTGGCAACCCCTAACCGGGAAAAGCCTAAAGACACAAACAAATACTCTATCACAAGCACAGTTCAATGTTTTAAATAAAGGACTATCCTCCATTCCAACAGCAGCTGGCACTCCAGAGGAAGCTATCCTGGATTTACGATTATTCATGAGAAATTTAACTCTGAGGAGTCTTTTCTGAAATAAGAGATTTTTTTAAGAAACCTGGTTCTTTTGTTCCGACACATCATCCATTTATGGAAGCTTATATTCAGGTGTGGTAGAGACATTTATGAATATTTTTTCCAAACCAACAAAAGGTATGCTTTACAGTTTGACTTTAGATGAATTAAAAGCATTGGAGGCGTTATGGAACATTGATAATGTGATTATTAGGCCAGCTGATAAAGGGGGAGGGATAGTTATTATGGATAAACAGAAGTAAGTTCATAAAGTGCAAGAAATGTTAACTGATGATTCTCCTTGTGTCGAGATTACAAGAAAAAAAGCTTATAATGTCATGTCTAAAGTAAAAACTATGTAAATGATTTACATATGAGTGGATTGTTAAAGAATGATTTGTTTGAATTTTTTATGTGATGAAATCTGTTTTACCCATTACTTATGGGTTACCAAAATGCCTAAAGATTCATTAGATCCTCCTAGTCTCCTGGTAGTTTCAGGACAGAGCTGGGTAACATAACCATTGTCATTATATGTGAAATAAGTGTTGCATCCACTGCTGGAAAATTTCCTAGTATTTTACATGACACAGGACATTTTAAATGTTATTGTATAATGGTATGATTCCAGAAATTCAGACATAGATTTTGTTTGTTACATTAGATGTTTCTTCTCTTTTACTGTCATACCTAATGCTTATGGGAATATATCCTATTAGAGAATTTTTATCAACACAAACATCTAGAGGAATTCATGTATCAATTTATTATTGGAACTGATTTTAGAAAATATCTTTATTTTTGTAGACCAAATTTATTTACAAAATAACAGTGTAATGACAGTTACCCCATTTGCTAATAGTTATGCTAATTTAATTATGGGTCTATTGGAAGAGGAAGTAATTTTAGGATTGCATCAATTTAATGCTAATATTCATTTTAGGTTTGTTTTATATGACAGTAGTTTTCTTATATGGAGAGGAAATGAGCAACAGTTATGTGATTTTGTGGAATATTTGTGTAGCACACCTGATTTTTTTGCGGTTTTCATTACCATGTTCTTTTTGGGATGGAATTATATCTCTGGACCCCTAACTTAAGGCTTTGTACTAATATTTTCAGAAAAGATTGTAAGAAGAATAAGTATTTGTCGCAATATCCATTCTAAATACGTATATTAAAGTATGGTGAAGGGTCAATTTGTGTGTGCATTGTGGCTTACAAGCCAAACTACTGATTTTATAAATACTGTTGAGCACATGAGGTTAGAGTTTCTTAGCTCATAAGAATTTGATGAGAATCTTGCTCTGGTAAATGAATTAAGAGTTTCCAGAGCAACACCTTATTTCAGCAATTTGCAAATAATTGAAAAGCAAAAAACAAGTGATAGATTTGTCCATATTCCTATGGCATATAGTAAAGATACAGCTGGCATCTGCAATATTTATAAGAGGAATTGACATACTTAAATGCTAGGTGACATGTTTAAAGAATTGATTAATTGTACCCCTTCTTTTACATTTAAGAATAGGAGTGACTTGAAAAGAAGATGTCCTTGAATAGTAATAAACTAAATGTAGTTGGGAATAAAGGCACATTTCACTGTTACAAATGTAATTCCTGTACTTACAGAAAAGTGAACTATTTACACATCCAGTTAACAGATTTGTTTACAGTTGTAAATGTTATGTAATGTGTTTTGCAACTGAATTGATATATGTTGCAGTCTGTCAGTAATGTGACGTTTTATGTAGAGAAAACAGAGGCAATTGAAGGAAAGAAAGAACTGCAGATCATTTGTATGATATTAAGAAGAGAAATGTACAAAATGCTTTAACAAAACAAGTTTTTGAAAATGGTGAAATTGTTTTTAAGTTTATGGCTACAGAAAAAAGTTTATATTAAGAATAGAGTAGACATTATTAATAGTACTGAAAATGTGGAAATGAAATGGATTATAAAGTTAAATGCTACCTGAAGGCTGCGTTTAAATGGAATTTTAAGTATTTCATTGCATTTAAAGCAAGAAAAACTGTTTAGTGATAGGCCTACCTGTGTCACATGATTTATTAAGTTTAGTGGAATGTATTGAAATATTTTTAAATGTGATAAACCCGAAGAAGTGTGAATGCATGAAAGTGCTAATGTGTTTTATTTTTTCTAATAAAGTCTTGAATTCTGTGCATGGTCCACTGTTGGAGAATTTTTTTGAGTGAATACTTATATGTTCATCGTGTTTCACTGTTGCAGTCATTACAGTTGGGTTATCCTGCTGGCAGGCTATCTGCAGTCGGCCCGAGTTCCAAATTCTAGGTCCGACGTCGGTTGCTGTCGCCTCCTCCCTGACGTCAGTGCGCCAGGGGTATAAAAATGCCGCCGACGCCATTTTCTTCAGTCTTTCTTGCCGAGCGGTGCCCGAAGCAAAAGCAGTTCGCAAGTGCTGGTCAGCTGACTCCTGAGATTTTTGAATTTCAGATCCAAAGTCTTCATTAAAGCTAAGTACCCCTTTGGGTAAACTTTTTTTCTTGCTCCAGACCGATGTCAGAAAAAGTTAATAACTGTATTTCTTGTGGGAAGCAAATACCTCATAAGGATTTTCATTCTTACTGTATTCCTTGCCTAGGCCCTGACCACGACGTTGCTAGTTGTCGGTTTTGTGCTAGATTTAACCAACGCACTATTAAGCGTCGGTACAATTTTGCATTTCATTACTTTGGCAGAAGATTCAATTATATAATGCCGTTGGAACAGCCGACTACCGGAGTTTATAAAAAGCACAAAGAAAAAGAAAAGGACAGGCATCCAAGGTCCAGAACCGACAACTAGGCTTCCGTTAGGCCTGTCGCCGTTTCTCAGTGAGGCGCTTTCGCAGCCCCTGATGCCTGCTACCTCAGAGCCACAGGCCGCTTCCGACTCCCATGTGGAGCCGACTAGGCCACTGGAAACTCAAGGTATTGGATATTCGGAAACTATTCCCTCAGTTGGGTCCGGAGCCACTGAGCGGGCATCGGCTTCTGAGGGTGTTTTCAGGCCTACACAGTTATATGTAAAGCCATCTTCAGCTTCAAAGGCAATGACTAAAGCAGCTCTAAAGACAAAGAAACAAGTACAGCATTCTCCTGGACAGGCCTCCATGCCTAAAAAACAGATGCTTAAAATTGCCGAAGACCTAATTACTTTGTTCAGGGGTTCCCATCCCCCTCTTGATAAGCGGCCTAGGCAAGAGATAGAATATGAATCTTCAGATCAGGTTTCCATTCTTCTGATTCCTCTTCTGAACAGGAATATTCCCTTCCTCCCTATGAGGATTCTGATGCTGAAGAATCTATCCCTTCAGCCTCGCCTCCTGAGGATTATTCTTTTGGGGAGACCCTGCATACTATGAGGGAGCATTTCCATTGGGAGAGCCAAAATTACTCAGAATCCAAGAAGAGGCTCAGAGACTTCCTTTTATTACCCCAGCACAGGCCCCTTGCTATTCCTCCTGTTTTAGACATTGTAGATGATGTATTTTCAGAGTCCGGTCTGTCTCCTGACTCTTTACCACCAGCTCCTGTTAAGCCAGACAAATACTACAGGGTTCCTGATTCTCATAAATTTCTTTACAAAAACCCTGCTGCTGACCCAGAAACTATTTCTCAGGGTCCCAAGGAGGTCAAGGCTTCCACTGCAAAAAGTATCCCTCTGATAGGGATTCAAGGGCCCTGGACAGATGGGGGAAAAAGATTTATAGTTCTGCTACCTTGGCTGTAAGAGCTTTAAATTGTCGGTTTCATATGCTTAAATATCAGCAATATCTTATGTCACAGCTTAAACAGAAAATGTTGACAAATTCAGAATGTGCAGAAAACAAAGAAATGCAGGATTTATTGCATGCAGCTGAACAAGTGGGAAAGCATACTTTGCAATGTGGTTTTGATTCTCTAGAGGCCTCCTGCAGGGCCGCAGTTACAGGTTCTGTTATTAGGAGGCATGCTTGGTTAAAAGAACAGAATCTGCCCGATCATGTTAAAGCAAAACTATTAGATGCTTCATTACAACATGATACCTTGTTAGGTGTTAAAGCCGAAGAGGTGTTGCAGAAAATGGAGGACAAAGCTAAATCTATGCAAACAGTGAAGGATTTCTTACAGGTACAGCCTCCCAGATTTAGCAGGAACTGGCCTACAAAGAACTGGTCCTTTCCAGTGTCAGACAGGCCACAAAGAGGCAGATACAGACGCCCCAGAGGCAGATCACAGCCCCAAGGCTCATACAAGCCTAAACAATGGGGTGCTTCTACCTCCAAAAGCGGAGAGTATAAATCACAGCCATACAGGAAACAGTCTCAATGACTTCCCCCTGCCAGCACCAAGCACTTATCTTCTGGCAGCTCCTTTGGGGGAAAACTAGCACTTTTTTCACAAAATTGGCACATGATCACCCAGGACAAATGGGTCTTAAATATCGTATCTCAAGGCTACAGGTTCCACTTTCACACCCTGCCAAGGCCAAATGGTATGCCAGACCTGCCACGCAATCAATGGGCAGAGGCACAAAAACAAGTTTCGTCCCTCATGGACATGAGAGCCATTAAGCAAGTACCACAGCAAGAACAGGGACAAGGATTTTACTCAAGGCTATTCTTGGTACCCAGAAAGGACAAAGCCTGGAAACCAATACTGGACCTGTCTATCCTAAACACATTCCTGGATATTCCAAAATTCAGAATGTTAACTCTGCAGCAGCTTCTGCCCATGTTGGGCAAGAAGGCTTGGCTTGTGACTTTAGACCTAAAAGAGGCATACCTGCATGTCCCAATCAGACAATCATGCAGAAGATACCTCAGATTTATAGCTGGCTCAATGCACTACCAATTCTCTGCACTGCCCTTTGGCTTATCTACTGCCCCCCAGGGTCTTCACAAAATGCCTGGCACCAGTAATTGCGTTTTGCAGACAAAGAGGAATACAAATATATCCTCACTTGGACGACTGCCTTATTCAAGCAGAGAACAAGGACATCCTACTACAGCATCTGGCGTTTGTAAAAATATTACTAACAGGTCTAGGGTACACAGTAAATGAAAAGAAATCAAAGCTCGTACCCTCTCAAGAGATAATATTTCTGGGTGCAAGCTTAAGTACAACTGCCCATATGGCTTATCTCACACCAGACAAACACAGACAACTGACTACTTATTTCAAAAGGTTGGCAACAAAGACTTAGTTATCTGCAAGAACAGTTCTGCGGGCTTTGGGCTTCATGGCATCCTGTATACTGCTAATTCCTTATGCAAGACTGCATATGAGGAAACTTCAGTGGTATCTGAAAAGTGTTTGGACTCAACATTGCCACAGCCTGGAAACAATAATTACCCTCATTCCCTGCCTGCAACAGGAGTTTCGATGGTGGGCAAAAGCCTGTCACCTCAACACGGGACAGCCATTCACCTTACCCACAGCCAGGCAGACATTGACAACAGATGCATCAGATTATGCCTTTGGGGCACATATGGCAGAAAGATGTATTCAGGGCACATAGTCCGCAAGTCAAATGCATCTACATATCAATCAAAAAGAGATGCTAGCTGTTCAGAATGCCCCGATAGCCTTCAAGGATCAACTTCATCCCGGACAACTACTGATAAAGACAGACAGTACTACAGTCCTGGTACATAAACAAGCAGGGAGGGCACGCATTCCTACCCCCTCTGCAGACTAGCCATGAACTTGTGGGACACAGCACTGACTTACCAAGTACATCTGCAAGCACAATTCCTGCCAGAAAGGATAAATACTCTGGCAGACGAACTAAGCAGAAACCTAATGGATCCCCACGAGTGGAAATTGGATCCACAAGTCTTCAGCATGATAACAAGGAACTGGGGATGCCCGGACATAGATCTGTTTGCCTCCCCTCACAACTGCCAACTACAGAGATTCTGCACAAGGACTTATCACAAGCAAGCATGGAAAGTGGATGCTCTATCTTTCAGCTGGAAAACCTAACAGTATATGCCTTTCCTCCTCTGCCTCTCCTCCCCAAGGTACTCCACAAGGTCAGACAAGAGAGGCCAAAAATGATACTGATTGCCCCAGACTGGCCCTGCCAGCACTGGTACCCAGTCCTAAAGAGCTTGTCTCAATGCCTAGCTTGAACATTACCTCAAATTCCTCACTTATTGACCCAACAAGACAGTCCGATACTGCACATCCAACTCAGGACCTTAAACCTGGCAGCATGGCAGATAATGTAGCCATTCAAGACACACACCTCTCTAAAGCAGTGATGGATTTTATTTTGGAGGCCTAGCACCAGAAAATCTTATGCAGAAAAATGGAAGAGATTCTGTGCTTGGAACCAGGCACTAGGTATTGACACGACTGTTCCAAATATTCCTCAGATTTTGCAATACGCAACTGAGATGCTGGATAAAGGCCTTTCCTTTTCATCAGTTAAAATTCATGCCTCTGCCATTTCAGCTCATTACAATACAGAACCACCTATTTTTTCTCTTCCATTGCTAAGGCAGTACTTCAGATGGGCCAAAAACATAAGACCTCCAAGGAGAGCACCAATACCTGCTTGGGACCTCAACTATGTCTTGGAAAAACTTACACTGCCTCAGTTTGAGCTAGCCTCTGCAGCTGATATAAAATTCTTATCCTGGAAAACAGCTCTGCTCCTAGCAATAACCTCCGCTAGACAAGTCTCAGAGTTACAGGCACTCATGGCTGTGGAACCTTTTATCATTTTCCATCCTGACAGGGTTTCTGTAATGACACACCCTACATTTATGCCTAAGGTAGTATCCAGTGTGACCCTTTAGCAAACTATTCATTTGCCTACCTTTTACCCAAACCCACAGAATAAGGGTGAGAGACTTCTGCATTCTTTGGACATTCACAGGCAGCTACGCTTCTACTTTGGACAGAAACAAAGCTTTCAGAAAGACTGAACAACTTCTAGTGGCATATTCTGCAGGATCACAAGGAAAGCCTACCTCAAAACAGACTATTTCAAAGTGGATAGGCCACTGCATTCGTTTCTGCTATTCACAGCATGGCAAATCAGTGCCTAAGGGCATTAGGCCACATTCAACCAGAGCAGCAGCCACTTCAGCAGCCTTCCTCAGAGGAGTACCAACCAAAGACATCTTAGAGGCTGCAACTTGGAGTTCAGTGCATACTTTTACAAAGCGCTATCACTTACCTCTCTACTCTAAATCCAGGGCAGGCTTTGCCACTGCAGTTCTGCAGGGCCTGATAGCCTCTCCTAATCCTATTTAGCCAGCCTCCCAACCTTAGCTTTGGGATTCAACCCAATTGTAATGACTGCAACAGTGAAACACGAAGAACATAGTACAGTTGTGTACCTACCATAAATGTAGATGTTCGAGTGTATTCACTGTTGCAGTCCAGGTTACCCTCCCACCATCCCCCTTTTCCTTGCTGAGACTTATCTGTTCTTCTCCATTCTATAGAACCTATGTGGTGTATTTGCTTGTACTTGAAGGAAAAGTTGTTTTTTTGTGTATGCATGCTTATTGGCATAATGTAACCTACCCTTTTAGGGGCATCTGACATCTGGGGCAAGAAAAACTGAAGAAAATGGCGTCGGCTGCATCTTTTATACCCCTGGCACACTGACGTCAGGGATGAGGCGACAGCAACCGACGCCGGACCTAGACTTTGGAACTTAGGCCGACTGCGGGTAGCCTGCCAGCAGGATAACCCAATTGTAATGACTGCAACAGTGAATACATTTGAACATCGACATTTATAGTAGGTACACAACTGTACTATTCTTCCCCTTTTCACAATTCTCTGTTATGACTTTATCAACAAATGATTCTTTAGTCCATATGATTTTCTTTTGTTACCCTTTTGCTCTATTGCCATAATTGAGCTTTATTCTAAATGACTATAAACTTTGCATCAATTCCAGTATACAATTTGCACATCATCAGAAGGCAAATTATTGGTTTATAGTTTTTAATATGGCTTACAGATTCACTCTTAAGATGGAGTATCTTTTTTCCTGTTTTAACCAGGTTGGTGTCTATTTGGGATGCAAATATGAGTAACTCTTACTCAGAGCTAAATATTTTTGTGAAGATGTTAATATTTTTAGCCAGAAGTTAGGTACTGTATCTGGGCCTGGGGTTTTCTGTTTAGGAGCTTTTCTTGATTTTTGTTTCAATTTCTCTGGTCGTTACTTCATCCCATTTCATGTCCTGTATGTTTGAACTTTTCACATTTTTAATTTTTCTGTCCGTTATGCATTTCTTGGTGTTGAATTTTAAGCCATAGCTTAAGCACCCTGTCTGTGTTAGATTTTCCTGAAGGGTGTTCTCATCTTTTTGGGGGATTCATTGACTGCTTCCAGTTTACAATCATCTGCTGACTTGGTCAGCCAGAGGCCTTTGATATTGGCTGTGACCTGCGAGAAGTAGATGCCAAAGAGGAGCAGACCCAATACAGAGTCCTGGCCTCTTTGTTTGTGGCCTCACAAATCCTAACCTCTTGTGTCCTGTCCCTGAGGCATCTAGCTGTCCAGTGCGTATTAAAGTGGTTTATGCATACCTCTGTAAGTTTATTGACAGTGCTGTAGTGGAGTATTAGTATCAAATGCTTTAGCCAGATCTAGGTAGGCAGTATGCACTGCTTTCTCCTCATCCATTGCATTGGTGATCTTTTCAAAGAAATCCACCAGACTCTGTAAGCATGACCTTCCTTTGACAGAACCAAACTGGGATGGATCTAGTGTGGATGTCTCCTATGTCCTTGCTGATAATTTCCATGGTAATTCTTTCCATGGCTTTGCAAATAAGAACAGTCAAGACTAATGGGTCTGTAGTTTCTAGGATCTGAAGGTCATCTCTTATGAAGAGGGATGGCTGTCACATTCCTCCATTCTCATGACACAAGGCCTGTGTTAAAAATAATAGTTAAATAGTGACTCCATGGGTCCTGATAGGTCATAATTTAGTCTGTTCAGGAGGCATCCCAGGATGTTATCAGGGCCCATTGAGTGAGCATGGACAGTAATATATGTATTAGTGGAGTGTTTTTAGGCAAGATCTATATTTCGTTTTAAAAAATGATTTTAACTGGCACTTAATTGGTGTCAGTCTAAGGGGGGGGGGGTGTTGATTTTTAGAGTTATAAAATCCAGTGCTGTGGCTGTGTAATTTACTCTGATGAAGTTCTGTATTTGAGGGACGAACGCGATCTGTTTATTTATTGTTTTTAAAATTAAACTATTTGCAATACAGCCAGTGTCTGACAGTGGTTTACCTATTCATTTCAACATTTTTTGGATTGGAATTATTACCACATTCGGTGGTATGGATCGTTGGAGGTAACTGAAGTGTTGGGGTACTGGTGCTTTTATATATGTGTGTTCGTGTCCATCCATCCACAACTCTTTTTTCCCATTTTTACACATGGGGTCGGGGTGTCACTTCAACAGTGACAATCATCTAGAGCCAAAGTTTACACCAATGGGTGGGTTAGCCCTGCTGCTATAGTTGTTCCACACCACACACTCACACCTATGACTAATGTAGTGTCCAATCCCGTTACTGCATGTCTTTAGAATGTGGGAGGAAACAGGACAACCTGGAAGAAACCCATACAGACATAGGGAGGACATGCAGACTCCACACAAAAGACACCCCAGCTGAGAATCAAACCAGAGAACCTGTGCTGCCCTGTTTGTGTGTATGTATATTGTTTTTAATCAGTTATTTGTTGCAAACCGAACTTAATAAACAGTCACAATTTTGTTAATTGACATGCATGTAATAAGTAGCTAAAGAAAAGCAATATTAAACTCATTTGTAGATAACCTCATCTTTTCTCTTCATGTATGACCATATTTCTTTTTCTTGCATTCAGTTTCAAAACCAACCTTTTGTATCTTCCCTTTCTTTTAACGTATATAACCAGTGAATTAATATGCAACTATATTTGTCAAATTCCTTGAAGTCAGTTTGTTTATAAGATATGGATTTAATTTATTCAGATACATTACAGTTTGTTGTTACCTGTTGAGTAATAAAGACTTTCCGTTCTTAAGTATCATTGCTTGGAGAACAGACGTTGTAAGAAATCCAGACTTGCTTTGAACCCTTTATTCCCAAATGTATATTTATCAAGTCCTATCACCTGTTATATTTTATTTGCACTATCTGGTAAGTGTGCTATTTTAGCCTTAAGGATTGCTTCAGTTAGTTCTTTCCATGTGTCCTATTTCCTTATTCGATTCCATATCATATAAAAGTATCTCAACAGCCTTTTCCCATATGTTCAGTACTTATGATGTTATAAATAGCAACACACAATGGTCGAAGTCTGAGCCAGATATAAAAATCCAATGCAACTGTATAGCAATACAGAGAACACACCACGGCCACTAGGGAGCAAAAGCTTATTTTAATGTAAGCACTTTCGTGTCCTACCTGGACACTTCATCAGACATATCAAGAACTCAACACTACACAGTTTGTATATCCACATCATCATTCATTTAAACCAGCCACTGTCTTCTTCATAACATTTAAAAACACAGCATATTTAGATGCAAAATCAAATTTCCCTAATATAATAAACTTCCAAGGCCTATAAAAACCTCCTCTAAAAAGTATGTAAGTATATAAATATTTTTGGACTGAAAATGGATTCAATGTTAGTGTATCATAAAAACGCATACAATATAAACAACTACATTGTGGTTATGTGTCTCAGAACATCAAAAAGCATCAATGAGATTTAATCTCCAAAATGGCCACTAGATGTCACCATTGCCCTAATCTCTTGATTGTAAGTGTATAAATTTCATTATACCATGACCCCCCATTAATATTTCAAAACGTGCATGCTGATTGGCCAGCGTGCACGTTGTAAATCGACTTATACTAATGGAAAAAGGTCCGGTCGCCCGGACTTTTTCCATTAGTATAAGTCTCTTTTAAAACACTGTCTCGCTATGTTAAAAGAGTTTAACATAGCAACACAGGTTTAATAAAAGCAGCGGAGATCTCCGTTGCTTTTTTTTAAATCTGTCTCGCTATGTTAAACTCCTTTAACATAGCGACACAGTGTGTAAAAAGCAACAGAGATCTTGCTTTCTCCGTTGCTTTTTTTTTTTTAAACCTGTCTCGCTATGTTAAATGGGTTTAACATAGCGAGACAGCTTTAAAATAAGCAATGGAGATCTCCGTTGCTTATTTTAAAGCTGTCTCGCTATGTTAAACCCATTTAACATAGCGAAACAGTAAAAAGCAACAGAGATCTTGCTTTCTCCGTTGCTTTTGGCCACAGCTCTGATGTACTGCGTAGGCATGCGCAGTACATCAGAACTGCCACGGATACCAGACAGCTGTGGAAGGGCAGCAAAGAGGCATTATACAATGCCATTATTTAAGAAAAGTAATTATTTCTTTTCTTAAATAATGTCATAGTATAATAGCAATAACCCACTTCTGGGTGTGGGTAATGCGGGATTTACCCACGGTTGTCTTTGTTTGGTCCCTCGGGACCAAACCACGCCAACCGTGGGTAAATCCCACATTACCCACACCCAGGCGTGGGTTATTGCTATATTCAGTCATAAATAGCTACAAACATGCATCATTCTTGCATGAATATATCTTACAATGATTTACATAAAAAAATATATGTATATAAAAACGTGAAAACATGAAAAAAAAATGTGTGTGTGATGAGCATAAGAAAAAATGCTTACGTTTGTTTATAAGATATGGATTTAATTTATTCACATACATTACACTTTGTTGTTAACTGTTCAATAATAGACTTTCAGTTCTTAAATATCACTGCTTGGAGAATAAACATGTTGTAAGAAATACAGACTTGCTTTGAACCCTTTATTCCCAGATGTGTATTTATCAAGTCCTATCACCTGTATGTTGTTTGCACCATCAGGTAAGTGCGTTATTTTAGCCTTAAGGATTGCTTCATTTAGTTCTTTCCATGTGTCCTATTTCCTTATTCAATTCCATGTCATACGAAAGTATCTTAATAGCCTTTTTCCCACATGTTCAGCACTTATGTTATGCCCAGCACTAATTATTTTATTGTACTAGGGTAAACTACCATTGATATAATGTTTTCAGGGAAGTTAATGAGATCACGAGAATTTATTATCTGTATGCTTATTATGATTTTTTTCCAGTTTGTTACGTCTGTAACTTAACTCAGCTCATTAAGTTCTGCTTAAGCTCTAAATACCTCTTATAGTTGGTTTGTATGATAGCAATCTGCTGTAGATGTTTCCTTCCTTAGATTTTTCTCTTGGCTCCTCAGCCATACTTTTTGTACTGTTGACTAGATTTGCAAGTGTTGCCACCATTCAGTTCTCCCTTGTGCTACTTCAGATACTTTATTATAAGGATGAAATCCACCTCTGTCTTACATCTGCCCAGTCTTTAAAGGGGAAAATTCCCATACTAGCTCATTCCTTCCAGTGTATAGGCATGTTATTTGTTTCATACTCCTTTGAAACCCATAGTTTTCTGCACTTTCGCCCTACACCTTTGTTTTTTTTCTGGCACCATATTTTCTCAAACCAGACTTTTAACCCCTTTGAGTCTTGTATTTTGGATTCATTTGTATTTAAATTTCTGTTTGCACAGTAATGTATGTTCCATACCTTCATGTAATATAGGCCTTTCATTGGACCTTCCCCTGCAATATTGTCACCCTACTGTTGCAACCACATACTCTGAAAGGTTTTGTGTACTTAACCTTTCATTTTTTTTGCAGATAGCTTCCTTTTAGTTGTTTTTTGTACTTTAGAATCCAAAGTCTGTCAACATAGATGGTTTTTTAAACATAACATAACAAGGACTAGTTGTTCAAGGTACCTTGACAGTCAAATGAAATTTTTAAGCAGGGAAGACATCCTAATAAAATTTCCCTTTCTTGATTAAATATTTAATCCTTGCCATCTTCTACTGTTTTCCATTAATTTTTTTTAGTATTGGTTTGGTTTAGCATTCTTATCCTTCATATCTTGTAATTTATAAGTCATATTTATACCTAGAGATTTAATTTTTTTTACTGCCTGAATGAGTTATAATTGTTAATACTGGACAGCATTTTCACATGCTTTGTTTAAAAGAAATAGAAGTATATTCCCCAGATTAAGATTCAGAATGGAAGGATCATTGAAAAGATTTAATGAACGTGTATCTCACACCAGTCTGTGAGGATGTGTATCCCAAAGAATTGAGTCGTCCACAAACCATGTTGACTGACTAGACCTAATCCTTGTCTGTTCCACATTGTACTTCAAATATTGTCTGACCAGCAGAATCCTTGCCTTGTACCTCCTCTAATTAGTATAGGAGCAGATGTTTTACTGCTTGATGATACACAACCTTAAGAGAAGCTGTATAGTATTTGAAAGTTTTTAATACATCTTTCAGGAAAAAAAAAATTTAAGATTTGTCAGACACAGTCCCACCTGGCAGTGATGGATGCCTTTTTGAAAGTATAAGCACAAAGCTGTCATAAGAATCTTCATAGTAGAGGCGTATATATTTTTTTAATATTTAGCCATAGTCTAAGTCCAAACCTCCTCACCTGCATTGTACAAAACCTTCTAGCTTATCCTATGTTAACTTGTAGATTACTTTGCTGTTTTTTGGTGCTAAACTTTTTACATGTGTCTTTATTTTCATCTGTAGTAAATAGATTTGTCTGTTAATACTGTGGTCCTTTCTGTCCTTCCTTTTCCCCTTCTAATATATAAAAATTAAGTTTGCAGTGAGAAAGTTTTAATTGTAACAACTTTTTCATTCTGCTCCTTTATAGAATCTGGACACTCTGCGTTGTCCTTTTTAAAGATTTTATAGAATTTCACTGTGGTATCATCAGGCCATGGTGTATTTATTGTCTTTCTCTTTGATTGCTGTTAGTGCCTCATTAATCTCCTTTCCCAAATATTCTGTTTCATTTAAATTCATTAATTCTATCTGTAACTTGGCTAAATCTAATCAATTTCATTGTCTATCAAGCTAAGTAAACTTTTTTTTTGAGAATTTCTTTACATGTGCCTTCATGTTTATCTTCACATCCTCCATTTTAAGGGCTGTTACAAGCAGTTTAACCTTATTAGCCAAGAATTTTGGTGATTTAATTACCTCTGCCCAATAAAAATTGTGAATATCTCTCCCATTTATTATGTATTTCCTGAAAGTGACCTGTCATATTGGATATGTGTAAAGGCAATTTAACATATTTAACGTACAAAAAAGTGTGTGTGGGGGGGGGTCAAGGAAACGAGCAAATTGTCAAGCAATGTTAATACACATTTTATGTTGTAAATATGCATGCCTGTATATTATAATGCATTGCTTGATTTAATCTAATAACTCCATGTAGCAGTTTTGCCCAAGGAAGAGCTTTTATCTCATGCAGCTATAATTCATTAACTTCTAGTCCAGAAAGCAGGTTCTTTTGTACTGAAGCAACCCAACGCTCTGCATGTACAGAAATGCACGGCCAAACCATTGACAATAAAAAACACCAATGGCCAGCATGAGGAGTATATCAAGCACTTATAAAATCAGGTATTATTTACATGAAATACTTTATTCAGACCGGTTTCGGCTAACCAGCCTTCTTCAGTGAAAACGCATTACATAATAGATGCATGATGTAACCTTATATACACACCCCCAACCAATAACAAACATGGTCCAACCTAAAAATTACAAGTACATTGAATATGTGTATAAAACAATCAGTGTAAGTTATAAATATACATCAATAATACACATATATATATATATATATATATATATGTAGATAAAATATATGAAAAAGTTATTTCACACGGATATAATCATACAAACTTCATATATATATATATATATATATATATATATATATATATATATATATATATAGATACACACAAAAAATGTGATGTATATAAATATATACAAATAAATTGAACAAAATAGACAACCATACAATGGTCTATGGTATCCTTTATAAGTGGTCACAGAGTCCTGGGGAAAATAGCGCTCCTAAATTAATGATCCAATACTTTTCTTTATGGTTAAGAATCGTGTGCCAGCCTTGTTGGTTACTCCTGTCACCAATAATTCTATCTATTACCATAAATCTGAAATCAGCATTGGCATGTTTGATAGTGTGTCTATAAAGGGCATTCGTCTCCCTTTTATTTCGGATATCACTTCTGTGCTCAGACATCCTAATTCTCAATGAGCGAGAAGTTTGGCCCACATAAAAAGGGGAACATTTACATGTGGCCAAATATACTATCCAGCTGCTAGAACAATTGCCAAAGACCCTGATATCATACACCCTGCTGGTGTTTGCACTAGTGAATTGTTTCAATTTGCTCAGAAATTGGCATGACCCACAATGTCCACAAGGGAACATTCCCAATAATTGATCTCCTGACATGGTCAATTGTTTGTATACTGCTCCACCACTCTTCTTATGCTTAAAGTGCGAAAATTGAGCACCTAAAGTTCTCCCACGTCTATAGGAGAATTGGCATCTGGGGCCCAAACATTCCCTAAGTTGGTCATTGGCCATGAATATATTCCTGTGGGTGTCTAGCACTTTTCTAATGAAGTTATTATTACGTCCATAGGTTGTCACAAACCTAAGGTTTTGACCCGCTTGTGTTGGCCTCCGCTGTTTGTACTCCCCAGTGTGTCCCTATCCCGAGCAGAACTCCAATCACTGGCAAGTGTAATATCGGACTCCCTGTATCCTCTATCTAGAAACCTGTTACACAAATCCTGTCTGGCATGTTCATACTCCCATGTAGATGAGCTGATTCTTTTAATGCGCATAAATTGTGACTTTGGAATATTGCGGATGGTGTGGCAGGGATGCATACTAGATGCATGGAGCAGGCTGTTATATTGTGGATATTTACGAAACGTCTTGGTACTAAGAGTGTGATCATCGTTCCTATACACAGTTACATCTAACAAGTTAATACTGTCATGATGTGAGAGTGAATTCAATACCCCACAAATTGTCGTTAAGATACTCCAAAAATTCCTGCAAATATGTTCCATCTGCCCGCCACACCATCCAGCAGTCATCCAAATATCTGCACCAGATATCAATTTCCACTTGGTAGATGTTATGAAGGGGATCATAAATCATACATTCCTCAAAGTAAGCCATAAACAGATCCGCATATACGGGGGTAAAAGAAGCCCCCATAGCAGTGCCGTGTAGCTGCCAATAACATTCATCCTGGAAATAAGACATTTTTGTTCAAGACATGTTCTGCCATACATACCAGTAGAGTATTGAAGCCAGGGGGGGATATAAGGCAGCATGCTCTAACCCAAAAATGCATTGCTTGTAAACCACCCCAATGGGGGGAATACTAGTATATAATGCCTTTACATCCAGGGTGCACATCATCCATCCATGCTCTAATTGTGTGCCTGATATGATTTTAAGAAATTGTGTAGTATCCTGAATCCTAGCTCTGACTGAAGCCAATAATGGTTTTAAATACTTAGTCAGGAATACCAACAGGGGTTCAGTCAGAGAACCAATATCCGACACAATAGGTCTGCCTGGAGGCTGGGTGAGTGATTTATGAATTTTAGGTAGTAGATGTAATATTTGTTTTTGCGGATCAACTACGGTGAGATGGTTTTGGGTGGAACTGTTGATAATACCTTCCTCCATTGCCTGATTAAGAAACTTATCGATCTCTCTCTTGAATACGGGGGTTGGGTCTATAGACATTAGCATATAGCATCTTGAATTGGATAGTTGTCCCCTACCCTCATTTAGATAGTAACCCATATTCATGACAACCACAGCCCCTCCTTTGTCAGCAGGTAAGTTAACTATGGTGTGGTTGTTTTTGAGTTGTTCCAAGGCAACTGCTTCCTCTGAGGAAAGGTTATGACTCAAAATGCATGATTCTCTATGTGGGAAGTGAAGATCCCTCAGTACCACTTGTAGGAAGATTTGTGAAACCTGAATTCATCAGATCTTTGAGAGTTATCTCGTTCATTGAGAATTAGGATGTCTGAGCACAGAAGTGATATCCGAAATAAAAGGGAGACGAATGCCCTTTATAGACACACTATCAAACATGCCAATGCTGATTTCAGATTTATGGTAATAGATAGAATTATTGGTGACAGGAGTAACCAACAAGGCTGGCACACGATTCTTAACCATAAAGAAAAGTATTGGATCATTAATTTAGGAGCGCTATTTTCCCCAGGACTCTATGACCACTTATAAAGGATACCACAGACCATTGCATGGTTGTCTATTTTGTTCTATATATTTGTATATATTTATATACATCGCATTTTTTTGTGTGTATGTACATATGAAGTTGTTTGTATGATTATATACGTGTGAAATAACTTTTTCATATATTTTGTTATCTATATATGTACATGTATTATTGATGTATGTTTATAACTTACATTGATTGTTTTATATACATATTCAATGTACTTGTAATTTTTGGGTTGGACCATGTTTGTTATTGGTTGGGGGTGTGTGTACATATAGTTACATCATGCATCTATTATGTAATGCTATTTCACTGAAGAAGGCTGGTTAGCTGAAACCGGTCTGAATAAAGTATTTCATGTAAATAATACTTGATTTTTATGTTATAAGTGCTTGATGTACTTTTCATGCTGGCCATTGGTGTTTTTTCTTTTGTACTGAATTCTATAGGTATAATCATGCATTTATGTGAGAAAAATAATTTAATATCGTGGAGAAGCAACAGCAGAAGAAAAATAAAATGGAAAAGTTCAGATCATTACTGCCATTATGGCAGAAATGTTCACCAAGCATGCAGTAACAAATTATGCATGTCACTCATTTTGAGATGCTAAGCAGCTATAACTAGATAAGCTGCAGAGTGAATATAGTAGAAAAAAAGGAAAAATGTATATATGTTGAGCTCTGAGAAGAGGTGCCAGGCTGGGTGTTTGGGTGAAAAGGCTTGACCCTCACTTCCAGCAGAGACTAAGAGAAGCCAGTGTCTTCAACTTGGCGGAATGAATGGACCATTTGAGCATGGAAGGAGAGAGGCTTGATAGTCAGAATGGGTGTTGGGCCAAAAAAAAAAAAGAAAGAAATATAAAACTGTTACGGACTACCATGCAGAATCTTTGTGCCACACTTTAATTCCCCTTATCTTTTAGTTTAAAACAGGTCCCCAAGAAGCAGATCTTCCTGTAGAACTTTTGAGTTGTACAGAACATCAGACAGAATTGCCTCATTTGGCACTGTGAACAGTATTGTTGGATGCAGACAGCTTAGGCAGCACTGCATCAGTACTCCTCATGTGGGAGGCCACTTGTATTGTGTTTACTGTAGGTGTGAGTACCAGTACCAGTCACCGTTGACTTCTAGGCTTGGTTTCAGGCAATTGAATCTTAAAGCTGTTTGTGTTCTGCCCAACAAAATGCTCTGTTAGTGGATTAGGCAGTATCCGTAGAGTTTCCAGAAGCGAATCAGATTCTGGTTCTAAAGGGAGTTTTGGGTTCTTTTCATCCTCAGGAGAAAGTGGAAGAATGTATTATTCTCCATTTTTTGTTCCTGTGGGTAAAGGAGGGTTTTGCCACATCATAGATTGCAGCAAACATGTATATCACACTCCAAATGGTGACACACTAGTGGAGTGCTGTCTTGCATTTACTGCAGTGGAGCTCCAGAATTGTACTGCTGTACACAATGGACTTTCAGCTTGATGGTATTTGGAGTATGCACAAAAAGTTGCTTAGTTTCATTCTAGATGGACTTCTTTTTCAGAATAAAATATTATCACCTTGTCTGTCATTTGACCTGATTGTTTGCCAAGGTACAGACTGCTGTGTCATAGTATTACAGGTGCTGGAACATCTTGTGTTCTTTTACTTGGACAGATGGTTTCTTCTGGCTCCAACATATGGCACTTTATCAGTGAATCTTTGTGTTCTTCCATGATTGCAGGCCTTGTGGAGACGCCTTAAACTGGTAGATGTCTTCTTTTGTGTCAGCAGACTGTAACTGTTGTCAGAGTGGAGATGAATACTTTTCTTCACCTGTTATTTCTGGTTTCGGAGAGGTTACAAGAAGTAATAGACTTTGCATTCCTGTTGAAGAAGCGCAAGTGAGTAGCACGTCACAGCTGGCTTTTTTTTTGGGGGGGGGTCCTCAGTGTGGTCATGTTAGTTTCTTTCTTCCTTAGGTTCTGAAGAAGTCTTATGACGAAAGCGCTTGACCGTTTTTTATCTTGAGTATATTTATTGTGCCTTTGTGACTTTTGTACTGTGTATTCTCACACAATAAATGTTGGTTTCTACATTTTGGTCATAGGATTATTAGCTACAAGAGTGGTATATTTTGTTTTATTGGTGGCGTTTTACCACTCCAACACCATTCTTTATTTTCTGGTCATGTTAGTTTGCACTCCTGCAGATGTTAGTATTTCATTGGACAGTGAAGTGCCACCAACTGCAGAGTCATTGTGGTTGTGGACCTTTTGCTTCTGCTTTCAGAATCATGTCAGTGGTCTTTAGAGGAGGACATTGCTCACCATTAGTACTTTGGGGTCATACCTTTTGCAGCTAAACCCACTGCAGAATGTGATGACCGATACTTTGCCATTTGTTTGGGCTTCACCGTTCTATAGAGGAAGTTACAGCCCCAAAGGTTGATGAGATTTCACACTCGAGGGAACTGGACGTAAAATAGCTTAAGCTAGTGTTGGAGTTTTGTCACTTTTCAATCACTGGAAAGTGAGGTGAGACTAGAGTCTGTCCTCCAACAGTCGGCGAGTTCACAGTGTGATGCTTGATTAAACAGGGTGGTACTCCCTTTGCATGAGGTGATGTGGGGCTAGTAATAGAACATGCAGTGGGAAATTCCTGTTAGTTTTTTTCACTTTCCAAATATGGGGGAGGGGGGGTGAAATTGCTGGCATACTCTTTCAGATCCAGTTTGTCATTTTCTGGAGATGGTGATACAGGATGTATTTTTGTAACCCAGTTCATTAGGAATGGGGAACTTCAGATATTGACCAATCCATCACAGTGGAGTAGGCAGTCTTCTCCATTATCTTCATGGTTCATTAGTGGAAAGGGAAGTTGGTGGTGGACAGATTTCTGCGTTCACTGTCAAAGGAGATTTTTTTTATGCTTTCCTTTCTGATTCCACATATTTTAACAAAGTTCATAGGAAAAAAGACCCAGTCATAGCCTTGTTCTTAGGTGACTGAGAAGGGTGTGGATTCAGATGCTCAGGATGGTGCAGTGGTGCAGCGGTAGCCTCACACAAGAGGTTCTCCGGTTCAATTCTCGGCTAGGGTGCCTTCTGTGCAGAGTCTGCATGTCCTCCTTGCTTTCATGTGGGTTTCCTCCAGGTGCTCCGGATTCCTCCCACATTACAAAGGCATGTGTCTGGAGTGTTTCTCCCCGGGCCTCCGCTGAAAATTGGCTTCATTCCAAGTTGGACTTTCCTGGTAAATAAGTGTTAAATAAAATAAAATGTCTCTGACAACATGGGGTCATTTCTCATTACAAAACAATGTACCCTACTCCCTGTGTTGGTGAGATTACTGTCTTTTTCCTTACGGACCTCATATTAGAAGACCTGTTGATTGAAAATAGAATAAGTGGTGATATGTATAATTTTCTGAAGGTAGAGTTTCCCATCATCAGCACTATAGTAGGAATCCCCAAGGTGCATAAAGATGTCCAGGACCCCCCATTTAGACCCATAATATCTGGGAGTGCGTCGAAAACCTTCGCTTTTGGGAAAGTAATAGACAAATGGCTTAAACCCCTATACAAAAATATTCCCCATGTTGTTATAGATTCATGGAATTTTTTGAGTAGACTACAACCTGAGATAGCCAAAGGAGCAGAATGGTTAATAACAATTGATGTTGTTGATTTATTTTCTAGCATCCCAAAATCTGAAGGAATGGCTAGATTTGAAGAAAGTATAAAAAATAAAGGTGATATATCTTGGGAGAAAACCCTGTTAATACTTGAATTTATGGACATTGTACTATCATATAATTACATTATGTTTGAGGGGGAATATTTTAGACAAAAGAAGGGGGTGGCGATGGGCGCTGCCTGCACCCCTATTTTTGCCAACTTGTTTCTTTTGGATTGGGAGGAAGAGTTTATATTCAAGTCTAAATGGTATGGGTATATGGGATGTTACCTGCGTTTCCTGGATGACATTTTTGTTGTTTGGAAAGGAAATTTGAAAGATTTGGATGATTTTAAAATATATTTGAATTCTTGTCGTGAATATTTAAAGTTCACTTTTTGTGTAGATAAAGAATCCATATCTTACTTGGACACTAAAATAACATTGGATGAAGGGAAATTCAGGTCAAACATATATAGGAAGGATACTTTTAGTAATTCTTACCTTCAATTCAGCAGTAGCCACCCAATGACACAAAAAAGAAATATTATAAAGGGTCAGTGTATACGGGCGGCTAGGATGACATCTGACATTAAGGACCTCGATAGTGAACTGGATAAGATTGGAAAGTACTTCAGCAATAGAGGATACCCTGCCCATTTGATAGCTGATGTTACCACCTATGTTAAGAGTGAATGGGGGAAAAAATATAAACCGCTGTTGGGAAGCAAAATTGTGAATAAAAATAATGGCCCCGATAAGAAAGATATTGTAAAGACTGATGATGAAAAATATAGCAGTGGTGAGATTAGGGATATTGTGCAGAAGTACTGGAACATTATGAAAGTGGACAGTAAAATTTCCACAATAGTTGGGGACAAACCAGAGTTTGTATATAGAAACGGAATGAACATGAAAAAATTATTGGAAATAAAAAACAGGACCCTGAATGGGTATGGAATGGGAACACAGAAATGTGGGTCCTGTAATCAGTGTCCATACATCATAAATCTTTCAACCATCACACTTCAGGACATTAATGAGACTAAGGTGAATTTTATAAAAGGTAACTGTAGATCCAAGCACCTGGTGTATTTAGCTAAGTGTAGTACATGCCCAAGTTTTTATGTGGGCAAAACAACCAAGTGCTTGAGAAATAGGATATACGATCATGAGTACAGTATTAAAAAAGGGGATGAGAGGAATGCCCTTTGGAAACACCTTAATGCTAACAAAGGATGTTCTGGGTTTTTATTTGGTATATTAGAATTGGTTAAGTGCAATCCTAGGGGTGGGGATATTAGAAAGGTAGTGAGTGAAAAGGAAGCCAGATGGCAAATAAGGTTGAATGCATCTGTCCCCCCAGGTATAAATGAGTACCTATCCATTAGACCTATTCTAGAAGTAAATAGGAATAGATAGGTACATGAAATAAGCATTGTTATGTCATAATGGATAGTATTAGGACTGTATATTAGTTTTAGATTATTATTAATAATTGTTATTAATGTTTATATGAATTTTAAAATATTTTAACATATGGTATAGAAATGAGTTTTTAAAAATCTAAAGTACATTTAGTATAAGAATATATGGGGAAGTATGCACTAGCACTTTAAATTACTGATGGGATTAAAGCATGTGACATATTTTTTGTATATTTAAAGAAGCTGTGGAGTAGCACATATTGTTCTGATGAAGTCTAGCAATAGATGAAAGCGCTCAACCTTTGGATTTTACCAATAAACAGTTTTGGAAAAAGAAGATCTTAGCATATTTTGGTGCTGGTGTATCCCTGCTTGTTGCTGTTTGGAACTGTATTTCATCTGCGGTTACTGTCTTCTTCTCGTAGCATACTTTTTGCAGAGCATTAGTTTGTTCTTATCAGAGAGTTGCACTGGTGTGTGTATACATACATACATACATATATGTATGTACACACAGACACTACTGCCTTACTCAGTCTGTGTTACCCTAACTTGGTTGTTGTACAGATTTGACTTATGGAATCATTACCCTGTAAACAAGGCACATGTTTCAAGTATGCAGCACTGCACATCATGACCTTGTGAACGGCTGGATTCTGGTCCGGCTGTGGCTGGTCAAGCAGTTTTTTAAAGGAAAACTCAAACTGATTTTTTTTTTCACACCTTGACATCTTTTCATTGTCAATGCATCAAAATTATGTATGTTTCTCTTGTTTAATTTTAGTGTCCTATATCTCAAACGGCCATCATAGAAGCTGTTGTACTTGCACAATTTTTTTAAGTCTTATTGTCTTTCTCCCAGAATACAGTTTGGGTCTTTATAATATTACAATGACCTAGATATCATAAATTATTTTTTCCCTCCATTTAGCACAGTGATAGTGGTACGAGTCATTTCCTTCTTAGTTGTTTCACAATTCTTGATGGTCATTATCCTATACCCACAGGATCTCTAAACTGCAGGCTATGACTTACAGAGAGCCCTGTTTCGTCTTTAAGGAAAATTGTTGCTCCTGAAGAAAAATCACATTTCTGGACTCTACTTTAAGCCAGAAATTCATCTCTGTTTTCTTTTTGGAGGCAGAATCCTGTGGTGAAATAGCCCTTCATACCCTTGGTATGCACTTTCAGCTTGTAAGTTCAATGAATATGGCACAAGAGTTCAGAAGAACAGACCATTCAATTGTCTTAGTTTCTGTGCTTAAAGAGGGGCAAGTTGTGGCACAGCAGTCCACATCTAACAGTTTAATAATTGTACTGCACCAGGTAGCTGACTGCAATTTGGAAGAGTCTACTATAAAATAAGCCACTGACAGTAGTGTTATGGCTGCTTCCAGAACCTGTTACAAGAGTATTATTCTGCAGCTTGCTGGTTCCCAGTTTCAGTAAACATTATTGCCTGAACCTTCATTCTAGGTGTCATCCCCGTTTGTTACACTTTGGTGGCTCAGGAGTCTTTGTCTACAGGTCTGCTTTCCTGGGAGTTTTAATTTGTAGCAGTTGGGATTCTTCCTAATAGCTTTTCGCTATGCTTAAGAATTGTTGTTGATCTTAGGATATTGGAAGTGGAGATCTTAACAGTTACCCATGGCAAAGGACCTTCTCGCAGACCTATACATGTGATGAGTGAATTTCTGTTAATTAACTGGTATTTACATTTATTTTGCAGTATTGTTGATGTATTCAGGATAAAATTGTACTTCTGTCACTCATTTCATTTCATTATGAAACAATCACTTTTGCTTGTGCTTTGCTTAGCGTGTTCAGATTGTACAGCCAGGTAACTATTATATGTGTGAAATACTCAGCTGTTTTCAGAGTCTTGTGGTAGGAGGGCAGGCTGGAGCATGATATGTAAAAATTCTGTTGATATTCTTAGAGAATTGCATCAATATTTTGTTTTTAATGTGGCTTGCATCATTCAGAGATGCCTTGTTTTGTTATGTTCTTGCAGAAGATGTAATAGCTACTTAGCATCTACATGAGTAATATGTAGCTACTTACATGTGTGCATATTCATTTGTTTTGCTAAACTTTTAGAAGTTCATCCTTTGCTGGGAGTAAAAGGAGATGGCAAGTCCAAGAAGAAACCAGGTGGCCGTCCAAAAGGAACTAAAGGTAAAGAGAAAGATTCTCCCTTTAAATCGAAACTCTACAAAGGGGATAAAGTTTTACCTGCAGAAGAAGCAGTGAAGGGTAAAACGCAGGGAGAGCTGGGAAGGATCCCAACAGGTAAGCACCAAGCGTGATCATTAGCAGCTTGCTTTCGGACCCATGCTTTCCACCAACTCTGGCTTAATTTGCTGTCTTGGTATGCTTACTGGGAATCTTTCCCAAACTGAAAGAATGGGGTGCTTTGGCTCGCTGGGTGCTTTGCTGTTGCCAAGGATAAGAAAATGGGATGTGTTGCAGGACATGCCATTCAGAAAACGAAAATGTTCATTTAACACTGAAAGAAATGTTTAATGTGATATGAAAACCAGCATATCATCTAATTACTGGAATGTTTCTTCTGATTAGTGGAAGAGTAGTAAGGCGCTTATCTCGGTGTTGATAGAGACGGCCTAAAACTTGCTATGCAATACTTTTTATGTTTGTTTATTTTTATGTGGTCAGTGTACTTTCAGAAGTATGCTGAAGTTCAGCCCAAGCCCAAAATGCCCCCTATGCTGGTAATTGTATTGTTTTCTTTTTATGGCAGATGTTGGCGTGAAAGGCTTCTCTAAAATCATAATGGACTAGAATTGTGCATAAGAAGTTGTAAAAACTACTGTGATAGTCTGTTTTGGCAGAAATCACTTTTCAATGGAGGTGTCAGGGGGAAAAGCTTCACAAAATACAGGATAGTAAAAAAACTCAAAGTACAAAATAGTATGAAAAGATTTATAAAAATGCAGTAGAATCATTTTTTGTACTTTAGGAATACAGTAGACAAAATAATAGGGTACAAGGGATTACATTAGAAAGTAAAATAGTGTACTGGAAAAAGCAAAATTTACAAAGCAAAAATAGCGACATTACAAAATATATTCACAAAGAAGACAAACGATAACTTTGTAAGATTGAAACATATAATGTTGGCTCTGGCACTGTGAAGGAGAGAAGAGTTGAGTAGTCTTTGGAATAAGAAGAAAATGTAAAATGGAATGCAAAGCAATCAGTGGTATTAAAAGTGGAAGGTAAGGTAGTAGGTGGTCAAGGAAGAGACTGATTTGGTGTGAGCGAAGTGAACAAGGATATGAGAATGATATAGAGAGCAAGAGGAAGTGCGTGAAAACAAACGGGAAATTAAAAGAATTATGAAGAAAGTGAACAGAGGAACCTCAGCAGATTGGCTTTGCAAAACATTAAATGTCATTACTTAGTAGCTAGCCAAGTGTAAATTTTAATGCACATAATTTGGATTAATTGCAGCTTGAGGGATTTAATGTTCTCAGCTTTTTGAGAGCCAGCAGAATGGAGTTTAACATTTAGGAAACATAGGAAGAGTACACGAGGTGCTGTTCAGTTTAGGAAGTAGTAATGGTAGTAGTTTGTCTTTCAAGTGAAGCGTTCTACTTGGTGAATAATGTTTGGGAATATTACTTAAGAGGGCATTTTTCCGGATTGTGATGACAAAAAGAAAAACTTAGAAAGCATGACAGTTCTGTCCAGTACAGCTGTTTAAGTGCCAAACAGATTGTTTAACAAATTAACAATTAAATTAACAAATGTTTAAGTAAATTACCAGCAAATTTTGCTATAATGTCATAGCATTGCTCGTGTAGTTTTATGTAGGTAGCTTGTAAGTTAATCAGCGTGGGATTTGCATAGAGAAGAGTTGGGAGTAAAAAGGTCAAAGCAGTGTTGTTTTTTAAGCTGTGCCATTCAGTTTAGATTTAACAGTGTAGAGGATGTAGAGCTTTTTTTTTTCTGCTTCTTTTATATGGTAGTTAAAGTTCATATTGTTGTCAGTAATGACCACTGGAAGTTCACTATGTGTAAAGGAGTTTGATTTTGGTGCCATTAGAAGCTATAGCAAAAAGTATTTTCTGTTCATAGAGTTGCTTTGGGTGAATAGAATTGGACTTTTAAAGGTTTAGCAGTAATTGTGAATTACAGAGTCATGATTCAGTGGAATAAAGTCTTTAAAATGTGCTTGTGCCCACACACACACAAAAACACAAAAAATGCTTTTTTTTCTCAAGGGGTAAGCATCTCCATACTAGCTTCTCAGTTAGACAACCAAGGAGAAAGGGCAGCATCAAAGTGAAAAAAAAAATCTTTGTGCTTCCTGTTTGCAGCATTCTTAGCACAGGCATCCTTCTCTGCTGGTGCTTAAGTCACATAAGCCACTAACTGAACTGGAATTACCAGGGCTTTTTTCTACTATTCCACAGCACTGGCAGAATAGCGCTTCTTCAAAACATGTGAATATAGTCTGTACTACACTGAAATACATGCATCGACTTACTGGCAACTTGCACAAGTAATACAGTGCTGTGTAGTACTGTGAAAAATAAAATAAGAAAACCTGCTGTAACATGATTAGTCTGTATCGCTACACCTTCCAGTGTTTTTGTTTCTTAACATGTTATTGATCTGAAGCTGTAATTACTACTGTTTGTTAAAACATATTCTCTGCTGTAACTGAAGCTTAATTTAAGGCACAAAAGATTATTGCTTCAATACAGGGAAAGAGGAGTAGCTCTTCAGTGGACAGGTAGGCCATCTGCCCTTGATGTCCGAGCCCCACGTTGAGGGGGAGACCCAGATCATTTTAGAAATAGCTGGTACGATGAAATCAAATTTGTGTTGGCTAGCTTTTTTCTCCTTGGAGGGGACACCAGGGACCATGTAAAGAAATGTAAGTGTCAGATGTCCAGTGCATTACCTACAGCTGTTTTGCTAACCAACATCATTGGATTTTGCTCCTGTACTAGGATTCATAACCAGCCACCACAAAAGTCTTGACTTTCAGCACTAAGCCTATCTCTTATGAAAGTCCTTGCTTCACGACCCTAGTACTTTGTTCTCTGATAATTCTGAACACCCACACAATGTAAAGGTCTGTACCTTCCACCTGGATGACCTCTGACATAAGTACTCATTGGAGGGAAGACAGGATTGGGAATAGAGGATAGTACATAAAAATAAGTAGCATTTAAAAAATAGTACTGTAATAGCGCTGTACCAGTAAATGAACCAAACTGAAAGGACAGCAGTCCACTAAAGAGTAAAGATTTAAGACTTTCTGAGCTGACAGTGGAGGTGGTGAACCCTTAAGGCTAGCATTCCAAGTGATATTCCTGTCTTGTTTGGTACCATTACTTCTGATATCTCATTTTTGTTTTTCTCTGTATGAATGCATTGATTTGTTTTATATCCATCCATCCTCACCCCCTTTTTGCTGTTTTGCACATGAGGTTGGGGTGTCACTTTCAACTGTGACAGTCATCTCAAACCAAGGTTTATACCACTGAGTGGCTAGCCCTGCCGCTTTATATCTGCAGCAGAAATTCATTGTACTGTGCCTATAGACACTTGCTGTACATAGGTTAAGTGTGGACGAGTGCATACTTCTCTCTCTTTCCCTGTAGTGCTGTATGTGCAGTTTGTATTTAGTTTTAAGGCAGTCATGATCATTCTTTTTTGTAGCAAAAAAAAAAAAAAAACGAAAATGCTAAGAATACATTTCCTACTGCCAAATGCACATTCACCTTGTACCAGAGTTTAAAGACTTTGTCTGGGCTGCCTTTTAAGAATATCCTTTACTGTTTCATTGTTAAAAAGTGACTCTTGTATCATTAAGACTAACAATAACTTGGTTTTAGATTTCTAAAATAATATTTCCAGTTTTGTCAGATTGTTTTTCTGACTACTATATGTGATCAGCAATAGACTTCAGTTTTGAGGAGAGCTTGCTGTATGGAAGATCAAAGGATCCTTTTTTTTTTTTTTTTTTTTTTTTTTTTTTTTTTATGATGATGATGATGATTGGGGATGTTCAAAGATGTTACAGGAGCCTGGCTGGATTTCAAAGGCCTGGTCAAGAATGACCTGTGCACATTTTATAGGCATGTAGGAGGAGTTTAGAGAGTCTGGGTTTTGAGGAGAGGATAAAGAATGGGATTAACTCCAGATACTTGAAATCTGAAAACTTGGTTGTGAAAACCAAATGGGAGAACAAGCAGAAATCTGGAGAAACTGGACATTCATCAAGGAGAAATTAAAGATGATAGTTTGAGTTTGGGGAGTTTTAAGGGTTCTCAAATGGGAAAAGTGTACAGTGTTAAAGTTAGCTGGAGAAAAGTTTAGAAGTTCATTCAGTGGTTTGAAGTAAGGAATATATGTGAATGGAAAACGGAAGAATTTCATGTGTACTAAGGGTTGTTGAAAAGTAGGAGCATGGAAAAGAGAGTTCATGAGAAGGGGAATAGGATTTGATGACTGGTATCCCTGCTAGGTAGCTTTGTGACCAGAAGAGTATTTTTACAAGCAAAAGAAAAAGAGCGAGAAGATGAAGTAAACAGGACACACTGTGCTATGAAGTACTGTCTAGTAAGGGACAAGTGAAGTATGTTTTTCTATGCCTTGTGCAAGAATATTGGTAGGAATACTAAAATTAGGAGGGAGAAGGAAGATTATTAATTCAAGTCATATGGTGTCTATTGGGTAGAGAACACTCATGTTGTTTTCATTTAGATGCAACTTTTATGGGACGTACTAAAGCAGAAGTTAGGGCTCTGTCGTACATAATGGCTAGATTTTGTAATGGTGAGTAAGTAGTTTTTCTTAGATATTATAGTGTTTGGTGCATGGAAGGGAATTAAACAGTGGAAGTAAAAACTAAGCATATGATTGAATGTGTAAAGTGTTGGATAAGAATTTGTAATACAATAGCTGTGACATTTTAAGGAATAATCTGGTTTCTTTTTTAGGAATGCTTTCATGTACATTTTAAAAGTATAGTTTAAAGAAGTCAGTTGATAAGGATATATTTTATGATAGTAGTATATCTACATATGCATATAGTTCTAGGAGAGATCAGCCCTAGTTTGTATAAGTAGGAGTGGAGGAAAGGTGTTATCTTTTATTCTTACATTTAAAACATGGATATGGAACCTTATCTTATATGAACAAATAATCTGCTGCAATCCTAGTAGTTTATTGTTCTCACCGTTGGGAGCAAGGCTGTTATCTGTTTCTTTGAGTTTTAGCCAAATAAAAATGCTGATCTGAAGTAGTTTTTTTCATTTTATCTGCAACCTGTGGGTATTCGGATCCGTATCTGATCCAGAGCCAGCAACTTTTTTTTAGCATCTGCTCCCAAGGCCCGAGCTCCTTCCCCTACCCGCAATGCACTACCATCTCCTACCTTCCCCCAGATCTCGTTTTCCACACCAGTAGTGTGCATCGTGGTCTCCTTCGCTGTGAGCTCAGGGATAGTAAGTTTCATTAATACTTAGTCTCTTTGTGTGTCTGAGTTGTTTATTTCCCTTCCTCCCCTTTTAGTATATCGCTTGTTCGTCGGTTAGTAAAAAAAAAAAAAAGTTTTTGTTAAACTCGGTAGAGTTGTTAGGCCTGCCCTTCCCCTGCCTGTGTTTGTGTGCGATGTTTTTAGTAGGTAGTGGTTTTTTGGTGCAGGACCATGGCTGATCAGCCAAAATCTGTGCTCAAGAAATGCACAGAGTGTGGCCATAAGCTCTCCCCGGCTGATGGTCACACTATGTGTGTTATTTGCTTGGGAGCAGAACATTTGTCCACACAATGTGCTATCTGCACCGGGTTCAGTCCTAGGGCCCTCAGGGATCAGAAGGCCAAATTAGTAGCTAAAGGCCTTCTACCTGCCTCCATGCTGGTATCTGACACACCCCCTCGGTACCTAGTACTCAACCTCCCACCCTGACAGGGACTCAAACTTCCTCTACTTCTGGTGTTGGGTCAAGTAAAGACAAATCCACAGTCAGCGTGGCTGACCAGGAAAAGGACAGAGAAAGGCACAAAGAGGTTAGGGACAAGAGAAAGGACACACCTCGCAAGAGATCCCTGGACAGGGAGCTCTTTCTTAGTCCTCCTTCTAAGGCCATGAGGCCAGTTTCTGCACGGCTCCAGTCTCCTCGTTTCTCATCGGAGCCATTGGAACATTCGGATCCGAGGCCTTCCTCCCCTTCATTGTGCAGACCAGCCAGATCCGAGTCGGTGGCCTCTTCGCGATCAACTCAGAGCTTATCGGACTTGGACATGGACAGGATGATGCGGAGATTCATTCCGACCCAAATACAGATGGGAGTCTTGCCAGGCCCCTCTCCCTCTGGAGGGTGGACCTCCATGCCCTTTTTCCACCCCATCTCTCCTTCCCTAATTCGTGCTTTGGGGCTCTTGGATCCGAGGATTTTCAGAGCTGGTTCCGACTGTTCCTCCAACCTCTACTCTGGCTGTTACCTTGAGTTCCTCGGATCTGGCTAGTTCGGATCCGAGTGACTCTTGGAGCCGCGGACAGGGAGTCGGACCCGAGGGAATGGATTCTTAGGCTCCGCCCTTTTCGGATCTGACCCGTTTCCTCGGAACTCAGGCTACCCTTGCTTCGGCTCCGGTCCCCACTTAGGATCCGGGGAGGGCATCTTCCTTGCTGGGTGCCAAGGAGGTCCGCTCTCCTTCAGCCTTCGAAGTGGTGGAGAGGGTTCTCTCCCAGGGATGGAGACCCCAGCCAGTCCCCTCGGATTCCACCCAGACACCCTGGATTTGGCGATGACTCCATCCTGTCTCAGGGACAGCCCATGCCAGAGGATCCCCAGGTTATTTTCCCTGAGGAACCCCCTGCGGCTCACGAATCCTCTTCTGAGAGTCCCACAGAAGAGGGTCACCATAAGCGCAAGTGCAAAAGAAGGCACTTGGACTCCCCCGAGTACCTCACTACGGACACTGACTTAGGTGAAGGCGAAGGTTCCCCCAAGTCACCTCCCGAAGACATCTCCTTCGGAGAAATCATGGAGATGTTCATCGTGCATACAGCTGCAGTCATAACAGATGGGTTTTCCTGCCGTCAGGCGGGTCCTCGGTCGGCCGAATTCCAAAGTCTAGGTCCGGCGTCGGATGTCGTCGCTTCTTCCCTGATGTCAGTGTGACAGGGGTATAAAAGAACCAGCCGACACCATTTTCTTCAGTCTTTCTTGCTGCGCGGTGCCCGAAGCAGAAGCAGTTCGCAAGTGCCGGTCGGCCAGCTCCTGAGATTACGAATATTTTTTAACCGAAGACTTCTTGAAAGCTAAGTACCCCGTTGGGGAAACTTTTCTTGCCTCAGACCGATGTCAGACAAAGTTAATAATTGCATTTCATGTGGGAAGCAAATACCTCATAAGGATTTCCATTCCCTCTGCATTCCTTGCTTAGGCCCAGACCACGATGTCTCGGCCTGTCGTTTTTGTGCTACATTCAACAGACGCACTATTAAGCGTCGGGTGGAGTTCGCCCAACACTATTTTGGCAAAAAGTTTAATTACATTATGTCGTCGGATACTCCGACTCCAGTTTTGAGTAAAAGACGCAAAGATAAAGACTGACATACGAGGTCCGCGACTTCTACCGACACCACGCTAAAGCCGACTACAGGTGCTCCGGTTCTCAGCGAGGCGCCTACGCAGCCCCTGACTACCGATGACACTTCATTAGCGGTGTCTTCTGTACCCGAGGTCGCAGGCTCTTCGGCCCACACCCGGACTACAGATACCGAAGCCACTCTTGGTGGGGAAACTCAGAGTTTAGACAGGCCTGCCACCTCTCAAGGTGTCTTCAGGCCTTCTTCTTCTTTTTCCATTAAGGCTTACACTAAATCTAAAGCAGTCATGCATTCTAAAAGACAAGCTCCACAGGGCCCCTCTCAAGGCCCCATGCCTAAAAAGCAGATGCTCAAAATGGCTGAGGATTTGATTACTCTTATCAGGGGTTCTCAACCCCCCTCAGACAAAAGGCCCAGAGTGGAGGAAGAATACCCTTCCTCGGACCAGGCCTCCATTACTTCAGAACATTCTGAGGACCAGGAACATTCATACTCCCCTTTCGAAGATTCTGATGCAGAGGAGTCCATTCCCTCTGTCTCCCCCCCTGAGGATTACTCTTTTGGGGAAACCTTGCATACCTTGAGGGAACACTTCCACTGGGAAGGCCAAGAGTACTCAGACTCCAAGAAAAGGCTCAGGGATTTCCTCTTGCTCCCTTAGCACAGGCCTCTGGCTATATCTCCTGTCTTAGACATACTAGATGATGTGTATTCATAGGCCAGCCTTAACCCAGATTCTTTACTTCCAGCTCCAGTCAAGCCTGACCGGTATTAACGGGTTCCTGATTCACACCAATTCCTATACAAAAGCCATGCGGCTGACCCAGAAACTGTCTCACAGGGTCCCAAGGGAATTAAGGCCTCCACTGCCAAAAATCCATTACCTTCAGAGAGAGATTCCAGAGCTTTAGAATGGTGGGGGAAAAAGGTATACACCTCGGCCACCTTAACCATGAGGGCATTAAACTGTCAGTTCCATATGTTAAAGTATCAACAGTTTTTGTTATCTCAGTTGAAAAGCAAAATGTCACAACCTGAACAATCAGACTTGAAGGAGTTACAGGATTTGTTGCATAGTGCAGAGTAAGTGGGTTAACATACCTTGCAATGTGGTTTTGATGCTTTAGAGGCCTCATGTAGAGCTGCTGTTACAGGATCAGTCATACGTAGACATGCTTGGCTCAAAGAGCAAACCTTACCAGATCATGTCAAAGCTAAATTACTAGATGCACCTCTTCAAAAAGATGTATTGTTTGGTGTTAAAGCTGAGGAGGTATTAAAGAAAATGGAGCAAAAGGCAAAATCAATGCAAACAGTGAAAGATTTCCTACAGGTACAACCCCCACGTTTCAGTAGAAATTGGCCTTCAAAAAATTGGTCCTTTCCAGCCACGGACAGACCTCAAAGAGGTAGATACAGGCACCCGAGGGGCAGAGGGCAATCTCAAGGATCATTTAGAGGCAGACAATGGCAAACACCTACACCAAGAGGGTGGTGAGGATAGTTCACAGCCATTCAGAAAGCAGACCCAATGACTTTCCCCTTTGCATGCCAAGCAAGGCTCAAATGGCAGCACCTTTAGGCGGAAAACTGGCATTATTTTCGAAAAATTGGCATATTGTCACAAAAGACAAATGGATCCTGGACATTATAGACAGAGGCTACAGATTCCACTTTCACACCCTTCCAAAAATGAGAGGCATGCCAAACCTACCACACAATCAAAGGGCAGAGGCACAAAAACAAATTTCAGATCTCATGGACATGAAAGCTATTCAAGAGGTACCTGCACAAGAACAGGGTCAAGGTTTTTATTCCAGACTATTCCTGGTACCAAGGAAGGGCAAAGATTGGAGACCTATTTTGGACCTATCCATCCTAAACACATATTTACCCGTACCAAAATTCAAGATGCTCGCATTACAGCAGCTTCTTCCCATGCTGGGCAAGGGGTCTTGGCTGGTAACATTGGACCTCAAGGAGGCATACCTGCATGTCTCAATCAGACAAGATTGCAGAAGATACCTCAGATTTCTTGCAGGTTCAACCCATTATCAGTTCTCTGCACTGCCCTTTGGCTTATCTACTGCACCCAGAGTGTTCACGAAATGCCTGGCATTAGTAATTGCCTTCTGTAGACTTCAAGGGATACAAATATACCCATATTTGGACGACTTCCTGATCCAAGCGGACAGCAAACACACTCTTCTGAAACACCTGGCGTTTGTAATAATGTTGTTGAAATCTCTGGGATACACAGTCAACAAAAAGAAATCAAGACTAATACCCTCTCAAACAATAATTTTCCTGTGTGCCAGCTTGAATACAAACACCCAGATGGCCTACCTCACGCCAGAGAAACAAGGGCAATTAACTCAGTACTTCAGAAAACTGGCAACCTTCACCAGGCTGACTGCAAGGAAAATCCTGCAGGCTCTGGGATTCATGGCATCTTGCATCCTGCTAATCCCATGTGCAAAGCTGCATATGAGGAAACTTCAGTGGTACCTAAAAAACTTATGGTCTCAACACAGCCACAGTCTGGAAACAATCATACCACTGATTCCATGTCTTCAAAAGGAATTTCTGTGGTGGGCTCAAGCATGCCAAAGAAACATAGGTCTCCCATTCTGCAAGCCTCAAGCAAATCAAGTCATCACAGCAGACACATCGGACTATGCCTGGGGGGCGCACATGACAGATCGGTGCATTCAGGGCAAATGGTCACAAAAAGAAAAGCACCTACACATCAATCAAAAGGAAATGCTAGCAGTAATAAATGCTATTATGGCTTTCAAAGACCTACTGCATCCAGGCCAGCTATTGATAAGGACAGACAACACCACAGTGATGTGGTACATAAACAAACAGGGAGGAACCCATTCATACCCCCTATGCAGGCTAGCCATGTCTCTTTGGAACATGGCTCTGGAATTACAAATCCAACGTCAAGCACAGTTCCTGCCAGGCAAGGAAAACATGCTGGCAGACAACCTGAGCAGAAATATGACAGATCCACACAAATGGAAGTTGCACCCTCAAGTTTTTACAAAGATAATTCAAGCATGGGGAAGGCCAGACATAGATCTCTTTGCCACCCACAGAAATTACCAATTGACAAAATTCTGCTCAAGGACCTTTCATCCACAGGCCTGGAAAGTGGACGCACTCTCTTTCAGTTGGACAACAATGACAGTTTATGCCTTTCCACCTCTTCCACTGCTGCCCACAGTTCTATTAAAAGCCAGAGCAGACAGACCAAAGATGATTCTCATTGCTCCAGACTGGCCAAGACAACATTGGTACCCACTCCTGAGGAGCCTGACACATTCCCCTCCATGGATCCTGTCTCTAATGCCTCTTCTGCTGACTCAGCACAACTTCAAAACTCTTCACAGTCAGCTGAAAACACTCAATCTAGCCGCATGGAGGATTCCTTAAATTCACAACAGACTCTACTCTCCAAGGAGGTGCAGGATGTCATTTTGGAGGCCAGAAGGCCTTCTACTAGAAAAGCCTACTCCGCAAAATGGAAACGGTTTTGTGCCTGGAATCAGAAAAAGGGTCAGAATCCTGGAATACTGAATTTACCTCAAATATTACAGTACCAAGCCGAGATGCTAAGCAGTGGACTTTCATTCTCCTCCATCAAAGTCCATGCCTCAGCCATTTCTGCAGAGTACAACACTGATCCTCCTTTATTCTCTCACCCCCTCTTAAGACAGTTCCTCAGAGGGGCTAAGAATATAAAACCCCCAAGGAAGCAACCAGTACCTGCTTGGGACCTCGATTTCCTTCTAGAAAAACTGACCCTGCCTCCTTTTGAGCCAGCTGCTTCAACAGAACTGCAATATTTGTCATGGAAAACAGCCTTCCTTCTGGCTGTCACCACAGCACACAGGGTTTCGGAACTACAAGCCCTCATGGCTGTGCAGCCTTTCATCATTTTCCATCAGGACAGAGTTTCATTACGATCCAATCCTTCCTTTATGCCAAAGGTAGTATCCAGGGTAGCCTTGAATCAGGCTATCCACTTACCTACCTTTTACCCTAATCCACAAAACAAAGGGGAGAGACTACTACATTCCTTGGACATTCACAGACAGCTCCGTTATTATTTGGACAGGACAAAGCCTTTCAGAAAATCAGAGCAACTCTTTGTGTCCTATGCTACAGGTGCTCAAGGGAAGCCTATTTCCAAACAGACAATCTCAAAATTGATAGCCCACTGCATACGCTTTTGTTACTCTTTTCATGGTAAAACTGTACCTACAGGCATCAGATCTCACTCCACAAGGGCCACGACTACCACTGCTGCTTTCCTCAGGGGGGTTCCTAACAAAGATATTTTGGAAGCAGCCACTTGGAGTTCTGTACATACTTTCTCCAAGCACTATCACCTACCATTATACTCCAAAACTAGAGCGGGCTTTGCCACTGCAGTCTTGCAGGGCATCCTGGCTCCTCCTAGTTCCACTTAGTGCCTACCACCCCTTTATTAGCTTTGGGATTCTACCCATCTGTTATGACTGCAGCTGTATGCACGATGAACATAGTACAGTTTTGTACCTACCATAAATGTAGATGTTCGAGTGCTAATACAGCTGCAGTCCAGGTTTGCCTCCCTCCTTCCCCTCTTGGGACAGGCCTAATGGCTAACACCTCCTCATACAACCTCATTGGGGTATTCTTTTATGGTGTATTTGCTTGCAACTACTGTTTTTTGATTATATTGCATTGCATTATTACATAAATTTATGTTTTGCCTTCCTTCTGGGGGCACCTGACATATGGGGCAAGAAAAACTGAAGAAAATGGCGTCGGCTGGTTCTTTTATACCCCTGTCGCACTGACGTCAGGGATGAAGCGACGACATCCGACGCCGGGCCTAGACTTTGGAATTCGGCCGACCGAGGACCCGACTGACGGCAGGAAAACCCATCTGTTATGACTGCAGCTGTATTAGCACTCGAACATCTACATTTATGGTAGGTACAAAACTGTACTATCCTCCACCAGAGGGGGGAGGTTGGTCAGCCCCAAAACCTTCTGGGGATGAGTCAATGTTCCTGGAGGCCTTTGGCACGGGCCTATCTACTTCCTGGGTGTCCCCGCCAGCGGACCCCTTGGTGGAACTTATCACCACGCGGGCATGGAAGGAGCCTGACACCGTAGAGCCCATCCCCAAATGCCCTGACAAAATTTTATCTCCCCCTTCCGACAGACAACCTTGGTCAAAAGGAGCCCCAGTTGACGCTATGTTGGTCACAGCAGCCACCAAGAAGGAACTAGCACAGGAGAGTTCCTCAGTCCACCCTCCAGACAAAGGAGTCCAGGTTGGTGGATAGCATCTATTCCTCAGCGACCTTTTCAATCTGTGCACTGAACTGTTTGGCACATGTGATCCGGCTTCTGCGAGACCTTGCATTGGAATTCGCTGTGTCACCCCCAGAGTCTTTATCGCCACAGGACAAACAGTTGTTCTTTGTGAAAATGTCAACTCTTAAGTCAGTCTCAAACATGTCTATGCGGCTCCTTTCCCTTGCCATGGAAGGAGCAGCTAGGGCGGCTGGGACAGGCATAGCCATGAGGCGTCATGCCTGGCTGAGGTTGGGTCAGTTCGCTGACCCTTTCAAGGCGTCATTTACTAACACTCTCTACGATGGTTCTTCCCTTTTTGGGAAGACAGTACGTGACACACTTGTCCAGAGAGAAAAGGATGAGAAGACTTTGAATGCCATCGGGATCCGCTTCTCTAACCCTCAGCGGTCCTTCTCTAGGAATCAAAGAAGGCAGAAGAAGATGTTCAGAAAATCTCAGTTTTCCTGGGATTCTTAGGACAACTTTTCCCCCAGAGGCAGAGGGGGACAGGATTGACGCTGACCCAGACGTAGAGGGGGCCCCAGGAATTTTGGGTCTAGGGAACCTTTTTTTGATAGACCAAGTCAGCAGCCCTGAGGGGTTGCCCGGGTGTCCTACTCTGGATGCAGTCAGGAGAAGACTGTCCTTACACCCAGCGGCATGGGAGTCCATACCAAAAGATCGCTGGGTGTTACAGATTATATCCAGAGGTTACACTATTCCATTTGTTGCCCCTCCAAATATTCCAAAACACCTCCCGGATGTTCCACCCTCTCACAGGGAGGCTGCAGCTCTCGAAGTTTCAATGCTGCTTCTCAAATGAGCCATCGAACAGGTTCCCCCCGATCAGTCCGGATCAGGCATCTACTTAAGGTTCTTTTTAGTACCAAAAAAGACGGGGGACATCAGGCCCATTCTAGACCTGTCAACATTGAACCTGTCTGTAGCCAAACAGAAATTCCAGATGGTCACCCTACAGTCCATTCTACCTTATCTCCGAGAGTGTGACTGGATGTGCTCTTTAGACCTCCAGGATGCTTACTACCACATCAAGATCCACAGAAGCTCCAGGAGGTTTCTTGCGCTTCCGGCTGGGAGCCAGTCATTTTCAGTTCAGAGCCCTACCCTTCGGTCTCACCACAGCCCCCAGGGTGTTCACCAAGGTAATGGCAGTTTTAGCGGCTCACCTGAGACTTCAGGGTATTCAGGTGTTTCCTTATCTGGACGACAGGCTCTTCGCTGCGCCAAGCAAGCATCACCTTTGTCTGGCCCGAGATTACTTCATTTGGATGGCAGATCTTTTGGGAATTACAGTTAATGTTCAGAAATCCCAATTGCAACCAGTACAAGTTCTAGACTTCATTGGGGCACGGCTAGACACCTTGCAGATGAAGGTATTTTTAACTCCAGACAGGATCTTACATCTCAGGTGCCACATAGCTCAGATAGCGAACTTCAAGTCTCCAAAGGTGAGCGAGGTTCTCCGGGACCTGGGCCCCATGGCTGCCTCCATATCGATTCTCCCTTGTGCACGCCTTCATATACGGGATATTCTTCGTGTTTCACTGTTGCAGTCATTACATTTGGGTAATCCTGCTGGCAGGTTACCTTCAAGTCGGCCTGAATTCCAAAGTCTTGGGTCCTGCGTCGGCCCCTCCCTGATGTCAGGTCGTCAGGGGTATAAATGAAGCGGCCGATGCCATTTTCTTCGGTCTTTCTTGCCGCACAGTGCCCGAAGCAGAAGCAGTTCGCAAGTGCCGGTCGGCCGACTCCTGAGATTTTCGTATTCGAATTTCAGATCCGAAGTCTTCAGTAAAGCTAAGTACCCCGTTGGGGAAACTTTTTTCTTACTCCAGACCGATGTCAGAAAAAGTAAATAATTGCATTTCTTCTGGAAAGAAAATACCTCATAAGGACCTTCATTCTTACTGTATTCCTTGCCTAGGCCCTGATCACAACGTTTCTGATTGTCGGTTTTGTGCTAAATTTAACCAACGCACTATTAAGCGTCGGAATTATTTTGCTTTAAACTATTTTGGACGCCGGTTTAATTATTCAGAAATGTTGTCGGATAGCCACCCGACTGCCGGAGTTCACAAAAAACGCAAAGAAAAAGAGAGAGATAAACAGCCGAGGTCCAGAACCGATGACGAAGCTTCTAAGCCAGTCGCCGGCTCTCAGTGAGGCGCTTTTGCAGCCCCTGATGCCTGCTACTTTAGAGTCGCAGGCCGCTACCGACTCCCACGTGGAGTCGGCCATGCCGCTGGAAACTCAAAGTATTGGAGCCTCTGATACTATTCCCTCAGATGGGTCCGGAGCCGCTGAGCAGGCACTGGCTTCTGAGGGTGTTTTCAGACCTAAACATCTTTACATTAAACCGACTTCAGCTTCAAAGGCTAAGACTAAGGGACCTTCTAAAGCAAAGAAACAAACTCAAGAGCCATGTGGACAGGCCTCTATGCCCAAAAAACAAATGCTCAAAATGGTCGAAGACTTGATTACCTTGATCAGGGGTTCCCAACCCCTCCTGATAAGAGGCCTAGGCAAGAGACTGACTATGAATCTTCAGATCAGGTTTCTATTTCTTCTGATTCCTCTTCTGATCAGGAATATTCTCTTCCCCCCTATGAAGATTCTGATGCTGAAGAATCTATACCTTCAGCTTCTCCTCCAGAGGACTATTCTTTTGGGGAAACCTTGCATACCATGAAGGGAGCATTTCCACTGAGAGACCCAAGATTTTTCAGAATCTAAAAAGTGGCTTGGGGATTTCCTTTTACTTCCTCAACACAGGCCTCTAGCCATTCCTCCTGTGTTAGACATTGTAGATGTGTTTTCGGAGTCTAGTCTTACCCCTGACTCCTTACCTCCAGCTCCTGTTAAGCCTGACAGATATTACAGGGTTCCTGACTCTCATAAATTCCTTTTTAAAAACCCTTCTGCAGACCCAGAAACTATTTCTCAGGGTCCCAAAGGAGTTAGGACTTCCGCAGCAAAAAACCCTACCCCCTCTGAAAGAGATTCTAGGGCACTGGATAGATGGGGAAAAAGGTTTACACATCTGCTACCTTGGCTATATAAGGGCCTTAAACTGTCAGTTTCATATGCTCAAATATCAGCAACATGTCATGGCATTGCTTAAACAGAAAATGTTGTTAAACTCTGAATGTGCAGAAAACAAGGAAATGCAGGATTTATTGCATGCAGCTGAACAAGTTGGAAAGCATACTTTGCAATGTGGTTTTGATTCTTTAGAGGCCTTCTGCAGGGCTGCAGTTACGGGTTCTGTAAATTGGAGGCATGCTTGGTTAAAGGAACAAACATCTGCCTGATCATGTCAAAGTTAAATTATTAGATGCTGTTCCACTTCATATCATCGAATTACCATTTCATCGAATTGCACATCATCGAGACCAAATTGTCAAAAACTCATTTCATCGAATCTCAAATTATTGAAAACTATGAAGCAACTACAAATAACATTCCACAATGTTTTTACTACGTTTATGCGGGCAAGCCCCTGCACCCCCATGGGGCTCTGCCCCACCCCGTAATTAAATATACCAACTCCAAGGTTGCACTACAGTGGGGTTAGGAAATTACCTTTTTCCCCCATTGTAGTGCGACCTTGGAGTTGGTATAGTTAATTATGGGGGGGGGGGGGGTGCAGGGGGGCTTGCCCCCTGCATAAACATAGTACAAAGTGTCTAGGATGTTATTTGTAGTTGCTTCATAGTTTTCAATGATTTGAGATTCGATGAAATGAGTTTTCGACGATTTGGTCTCGATGATTTGCAATTCGATGAAATGGTAATTCAATGATATGAAGTGGAACCATTAGATGCATCTTTACAGCATGATACTTTGTTTGGTGTTAAGGCAGAAGAGGTGTTAAAGAAAATGGAGGACAAAGCTAAATCTATGCAAACTGTCAAAGATTTTTTTTACAAGTACAGCCACCTAGGTTTAGTAGACACTGGCTCACAAAGAATTGGTCCTTTCCGGTATCAGACAGACCTCAAAGGGGCAGATCCAGACACCCTAGAGGCAGATCCCAGGTACAAGGTTCATACAGGTCAAAGCAATGCGGTGCTTCTACCTCCAAAGTTGGAGAAGACAAATCACAACCATACAGGAAACAGTCCCAATGACTTTCCCCTGCCTGCACCAAGCACTTATCTCCTGGCAACACCCTTAGGGGGAAAATTAGCACTTTTTTCTCAAAATTGGCACATTATAACCCAAGACAAGTGGGTTCTAAATATAGTGTCACAAGGCTACAAGTTCCATTTTCATACCCTGCCAAAGGCAAACGGATGGCCAGATCTGCCAAAAAATCAATGGACATAGGCACAAAAACAAGTCTCATCCCTCATGGACATGGGGGCCATTCAGCGAGTACCAGGGCAAGAGCAGGGACAAGGATTTTACTTAAGACTGTTCCTGGTACCCAGAAAGGACAAGGCATGGAGACCAATACTGGACCTATCTATTCTGAACACATTCCTGGATATACCAAAATTCAAAATGTTGACTTTGCAGCAGCTTCTGCCCATGCTGGGCAAGAACGCTTGGCTTGTGACTTTAGACCTAAAAGAGGCATACCTGCATGTCCCAGTCGGACAATCATGCAGAAGATAACTCTGATTCAAGGCTGGCTCAATGCATTGCCAATTCTCTGCACTGCCCTTTGGATTATCTACTGTGCCCAGGGTCTTTACAAAGTGCCTGGCACCAGTAATTGCATTATGCAGACAAAGAGGAATACAAATATATCCTTACTTGGACAACTGTCTAATTCAAGCAGAGAACAAGGACATTCTTCTACAGCATCTGGCGTTTGTGAAAAGACTTCTAACATGCCTAGGGTACACAGTCAATGAAAATAAATCAAAACTAGTACCCTCTCAAGAGATAATATTCCTGGGTGCAAGCTAAATACAACTGCCCAGATGGCTTATCTCACGCCAGACAAACAAAGGCAACTGACTACCTGTTTCAAAATGTTGGCAACAAAGGCCCAGTTATCTGCAAGAAAAATTCTGCAGGCTTTGGGCTTCATGGCATCCTGCATCCTACTAATTCCATATGCAAGACTGCATATGAGGAAACTTCAATGGTACCTAAAAAGTGTTTGGACTCAACACTGCCACAGCTTGGAAACAATGATTACTCTCATTCCCTGCCTGCAACAGGAGTTTGGATGGTGGGCGAAGGCTTGTCACCAGAACAAGGGACAGCCATTCACACTACACCCCCCCCCCCCAATCTGGCAGACACTAACAACGGATGCATCAGATTATGCCTGGGGGGCCCACATGGCAGGAAGATGTATTCAGGGCACATGGTCCTCAAACCAAATGCATGCACATATCAATCAAAAAGAGATGCTAGCTGTTCAAAATGCCCTGACAGTCTTCAAGAACCTACTACATCCAGGACAACTACTGATAGACAGACATCACCACGGTCATGTGGTATATAAACAAGCAGGGGAGCACACATTCTTACCCCCTTTGCAGACTAGCCATGACTTTGTGGGATACAGCATTGACTTCCCACGTACATCTGCAAGCACAATTCCTACCAGGAAAGGAAAATACTCTGGCAGACGAACTAAGCAGAAACCTCATGGATCCCCACGAGTGGCAGCTGGATCCACAAGTCTTCAGCATGATAACAAGGAAATGGGGATGCCCGGATATCTATTTGCCTCTCCTCACAACTACCAGCTAAAAAGATTCTGCACAAGGAATTATCACAGACAAGCAAGGTACTCCTAAAGGTCAGACAGGAGAAGCCAAAGATGATACTGGTTGCCCCAGACTGGCCCCGCCAGTACTGGTATCCAATCCCTAGGAACTTGTCTCAATACCCAGCTTGGACCTTACCTCAAACATCCCATCTACTATCCCAACAAAACAATCAGATCCTGCACAGCCAACTCAGGACTTTAAACCTGGCAGCATGACGGATAATGTAATCATACAAAACGCACCTCTCAGTAAAACTGTGATGGATGTCATTTTGGAAGCCAGAAGGCCTAGTACTAGAAGATATTATGCTGGAAAATGGAAGAGATTCTGTGCTTGGAACCAGGCACAAGGAACTGATACAGCTGTACCAAATATTCTTCAGATTTTGCAATACTTAACTGTGATGCTGAACAAAGGCCTATCTTTTTCATCCATTAAAATTCATGCCTCTGCCATTTCGGCTCATTACAATACTGAGCCACCAATCTTTTCTCATCCTTTATTAAAGCAGTACCTCAGAGGGGCCAAAAATTTAAGGCCTCCAAGGAGATCACCAATACCTGCATTGGGACCTCAACTATTTCTTGGAAAAACTCACCCTGCCTCTTTTTGAGCCAGCGGCTACTGCTGACATGAAGTTTTTTATCTTAGAAAACAGCTCTGCTCCTAGCAATAACTTCTGCAAGATGAGTGTCAGAGCTACAGGCACTCATGGCTGTGGAACCTTTTATCATGTTTTTTCCAGACAGGGTTTCTTTGAGGACAAACCCAACATTTATGCCTTAGGTGGTGTCCAGTGCGGCTCTTAACCAAACTATTCATCTGCCAACTTTTTATCCAAACCCACAGAACAAGGGAGGAAGAATTCTGCATTCTTTGGACGTACACAGACAGCTTAGATTCTACTTGGACAGAGCCAAAGTTTTCAGGAAGACTTTTGCAATTACTAGTGGCATATGCTGCAGGATCACAAGGAAAGGCCATCTCAAAGCAGACTATTTCAAAGTGGATAGGCAACTGCATTCGTTTCTGCTATTCTCACCATGGCAAGCCAGTACCTAAGGGCATTAGGCCACATTCAACCAGAGCTGCAGCCACTTCAGCAGCCTTTCTCAGGGGAGTACCAACCAAAGACATTTTAGAGGCTGCTACTTGAAGTTCAGTGCACACCTTTACAAAGCACTATCATCTGCCACTTTACTCTAAATCCAGGGCAGGCTTCGCCACTGCAGTTCTGCAGGGCCTCATAGCCGCTCCTAATGCTGTTTAGCTCCAGCCTCCCAACTTAGCTTTGGGACTCTACCCAAATGTAATGACTGCAACAGTGAAACACTAAGAACATAGTACAGTTGTGTACAATTACTATAAATGTAGATGTTAGAGTGTATTCACTGTTGCAGTCCAGGTTGCCCACCCCCCATCCCCCTTTTTTCTGCTGGAACTTATCTTTCCTTCTCTGATTTATACAGCCTGTGTGGTGTATTTGCTTGTAGATGAAGGTAAAGTTTATATTGGTGCATGTATTTTTATATATATATAAATTTTGCCTACCCTTTCAGGGGGCACTTGGCATCTGGGGCAAGAAAAACTGAAGAAAATGGCGTCTGCCACTTCATTTATAACTGACGACCTGATGTCAGGGAGGGGCCAACAGCAGCCGATGCAGGACCCAAGACTTTGGAATTCAGGCCGACTGAGGGCAACCTGCCAGCAGGACTACCCAAATGTAATGACTGCAACAGTGAATGCACTCGAACATCTACATTTATGGTAAGTGTACACAACTGTACTTTCTTCGATGAGCTCTGGCTGTTAAATGGTCTTGGCTAGACCTGCCCATGGAATTTCCAATCAGGATCAGTCACGTCTGCAGGACGTCCCTTCTTTGGTGGTTAAATTCACTGGAGATATTAGAAGGACGCCCCTTTGCGTCATCTCCAGTCCAAGCCACAGTGACCACGGATGCCTCCCAACTCAGATGGGGTGGACGCTGTTTGGGAAGGACAGTCCATGGCACGTGGTCCCAGTCAGAGACCAAGTTGCACATAAATGTTCTAGAGATGAAGGCAGTGCTTTTAGCGTTGGAAGCCTTTCACACTGCCCTTCCTCTCGGATTGATTGCAATTCAGTCAGACAACATGTCAGTTGTCTGGTATATCAACAAGCAGGGGGGAACCAGATCCTACTCCCTATGTCGCGAGGCCATGAGAGTGTGGGAATGGGCGATCTCCACCGGTCTGTTTCTGATAGCAACCCACATCCCGGGGCACTCCAACATTTTAGCGGACAGACTGAGGTGGGCTATTCTGATGACATACGAGTGGTCTTTGAAACAGTCAGTAGCGGAGGAGATCTTCCTTGCATGGTGTCAGCCTTGCTGCGATCTCTTCGCATCTCCTTCCAACGCGAAGTGCAGTGAGTTCTTTGCTCCGATTCCCTCACCAGGGGACGTCCCCAGAGAAGCTGTAGTCCATGCTTGGCCCTCCGGGCTGCTGTATGCTTATCCACCATTGCCACTCATTCCGAAGTTTCTTCAGAAAGCTTGCAGACTGCGGTGCAAAGTTATCCTCATTGCCCCGTTCTGGCCTCGTCAGGTTTGGTTCCCATTCCATTGGTCTCATCTGTTAGCTCCTCCGTGGGTTCTGGATCCCTGCCCGGATCTAATCTCCCATCCCTCGGGTGCCTGTTCGCCCGACCTGGGCAGCCTTAAGCTGACAGCTTGGTTGCTCCAGTTCCGTTGATTGCCAGGACTCCGGGTCTTTCATCCCCGGTAAAATCCATTCTGGTGGCTTCTCTTAAAGATTCCACGAGGAAACTTTATCTCAGTAAATGGAAGCATTTTTTCATTTGGGCCTCACAGAGAAAACTAGATCCCTTTGCAGCAGTATTGGATTTCTTGTCTGGCATTTTTCAGCAAGGAGCTAGCTCCTCCACAGTGAAAGTACAATTGGCAGCCATTTCTAATTTTCATGTTGGTGAAGACAACATTGCCTTAGCCTCCCCTAGGCTGTGTAAGGCTTTTCTTAAAGGCACTTTTGTGTTGCATCCTCCTGTCAAGGATTCAGGCCTCCTTGGGACCTTACCTTTGTCTTACAAATATTGGTGGCTCCTCCATTCGAACATATTTATTTATTTTAATGAAACCAAAAGGAGCAACTAGGCTGATGCAGAGTCACAAGTAGAAATGAAAGGCAAAATCCTCAGGTTAAAATACAAATGAAAGAAAAATCCTCCAATTTAAATCCAACTTTAATTCCACTGCAGGTCAGGTTATCTGACCTGCAGTGGAATTAAAGTTGGATTTTAACCTGAGGATTTTGCCTTTCATTTGTATTTTAACCTGAGGATTTTGCCTTTCATTTCTACTTGTGACTCTGCATCAGCCTAGTTGCCTTTGGTTTCATTAATATTATTCAAGTTTTTCTGGAGCACTGGGCGTTTATCCTGTTTGTCAGCAAGTGGTTTGTTCCCCTCATATTTATTTATTTATTTATTTATTGGCATTTGTTAACCGGGTTGGTCCAGCTGGGTAAGAATTACCCTTTTTCAGTGGAGACCCGAGGGGAAAAGCCCCAAACAGACATACAAATACATACGAATAGAGACAAATTAACAATATTACAGAGGAAAACAATATTATGGGTACAATGGATAAGAAAAAGAAACAATGAAAGTTTGAGAATATGAGTAAGGTAGGCCAGAGGCATGCATGCAAAAGATTTATGAAAAGGTGTTCATAAATGACATGCAGCTTCGGTGGATTTGAAATTTTTATCCTGGAAGACAGCTTTCCTAGTCGCCATTACATCTGCTAGGAGGGTTTCTGAGCTTCAAGCTCTGTTTGCCGTGCCTCCTTATTTGGTCTTCCATAAGGATAGGGTCTCTCTCTGTACTTATCCTTCCTTCTTACCCAAAGTGACATCTGAAGCAAACATAAACCAATCCATTAATCTGCCTGTTTTCTTCCCTAACTTCCAAAATAAAGGTGAATACAAACTTCATTTGTTAGATGTTCATAGACAACTTCACTTCTATCTTCATAGAACAAAATCATTCAGCAAGACTGACCAGTTTGTTTCCTTTTCCAAAGCTTTTCTGGGAAAAGCTATTTCTAAAGTTTCTATGGCCAGATGGATCACTCTCTGCATTTCGCATGCCTACAAAGCAAAAGGTTCATCTCCTCCTGGTATTGCTAAAGCTCACTCTATCAGGTCCATGGCGACGACTTCTGCTTTTTCGTCTAGGGTTTCTTTGGACGACATTTGTGCAGCACCTACCTGGGTCAGTTCACATACCTTAATTTCCCATTACAAATTAGATCCGATTTCTAGGGGTAAAGCATCCTTTTGCTCTGCGGTGCTCAGGAATATCCTTCCATAAGGGCCTCCCAGGATTGGAGTAGCTGGGGACTCTGTCCCACAGGTTGCAGATAAAATGAAGTTAACTATTTCAGATAAAGAAGTTATGTACTCACCATAACGTTCCATCTGAGTAGTTATACTTCATTTTTCTGCAACCTTCCCTCCCTCCGTCCCCCGGACCTTGTCCTGTTTTTACAGGTTTTGGTTCATTGGGCTGAGTTGCTTATGTAATTAGTTGCAGCAAACTCGATCTGAGGGAAGGTAGGAGATGGTAGTGCATTATGGGTAGGGGGAGGAGCTCGGAGCTTGGGGCAGATGCTAGAAAAAAAGTTGCCGGCTCGGATCCAATACGGATCTGAATACCCACAGGTTGCAGAAAAATAAAGTGTCTAAAGTAGTTAACTTCATTTGGTCATCAACCTGTGGGTATCAGATCCGACCTGGATCCGAGCCGGCAGCTTTCCAAGCTAGAAATCTGAGCTCCAAGCTCCTCCCCCTTACCCACAATACCCTGTGACCTCCTTCCAATCCTCAGATCTCATTTGCCGTGGCTTGGTCAAGCACGAGTTTTCGAGCTCCTAGCGTTTTCAGGCGATTTGTGAGTGTATTTTTTGCTTAAAAATCTCTAATAGTTTTAGTGTGTGTGGTTAGTTTAGATTAATAGTTTAAATCCCTTAGCTTTACTCCCTCGTAGTTTAACTCCTAGTAGGCCCCTCTTTTCCCTTAGGTGTTTGTGTGGGGCGTGTGTGTGTCTTTATCTAGGAATCATAGCCAAGGCCTCTAAGGCCATCTTTTCTAAGTGCACTGAGTGTGGCCATAAGCTATCCCTAGCGGATGGCCACACTCAGTGCGTCCTCTACCTGGGGGTACCTCATCTGACCTCAGGCTGCCAGATTTGCGCAGCCTTTAACCCCCGGGCCCTGAGGGATAGGAGGAATAAGCTGATTCTGATGGGTCTCCTACCCTCGGAATCGACTTCTTCCCCCTCTCCCTCGGTGGCTACAGCCGCGGCTGCTCAGCCTGCTGTCCCCCCTCCCCTAGCTGGGACTCAACCTCCCACCTCTTCCCAGGAAGAGAGGGAATCTAAAAAAGATAAGAGAGAGAGGAAAGAGAGAGAGAAAGAGAGGCACAGAAGCCACAAGCGGTAGTTCTACTCAGACCCCTTTGCCCCGCCTGCCAAAGTGCTCTCATCGCCCTAGAAGGTCTCCGGGCCTTCCTCCCCTCGGCTCCGCTCTCCACGCTTCTCCCCGGAGCCAGAGGAGGCGGCCCGGCCATCTTCGAGGTCGTCGCTGCGGTGCTCCCGGCCAGCTTCGGCGGCCTCTTTCAAAGTCAACCTGTTGCCTCTCCGACGCTGATATGGACCGGATGATGCGTCGTTTTCTCCAAACCCAACTGCAGATGGGAGTGTTGCTGCCTCCCCTCCCCGGGGGGGAGTTCAGCCCCACTTTTTGCCTTGATAGCTCCTTCTTCAATCCACTGTCTGGTTTCGGATCCGAGGAGTCTTGGAGTCATGGAGTCGGCACAGATCGTTATCGCTACCTCAAAGCCGGCCATGCCCTCGAGTTTGTCGGATCCCTTTTCGCATCCTGGCTCTCGGGGCTGAGAGCCGTGCATCGGATCTGAGGGGGCCAGTGTGTCTTCGGCTCCGTTTCGGTCGGAGCACACTTCACTCTCGGGTCCGAGCACTTCGGCTCCGACTCCGATCCCCGCACCGGTTCTGAGGGTGTTAACCACGGAGTCCAGAGAGATTGGTTCACCCTCTGTTTTCGACATAGTGGAGAGGGTTCTCTCGAGAGGTTCGAGACCCCCTACTCTGTCTTCAGGATCTGCCCCCACTCCCTTGCAGCTGGGCTTGTCTCCCATCATCCAGTCCCAGGGACAGTCTGCATTGATGCCCCAGCCCGGTCCACTGGCGAAACATGACCCTGTTGGTGAACCCTCCTCTGACAGCCCTACCGAGGAGGTCCCTCACAAACGTAAGTGTAAGAGGAGGCATTTGGACTCCCCTGAGTCCCTCATGGAGGACACCCGATTTGGAGGAAGGGGAAGGTTCCCCCAGGTCACCCCCCAAAGACGTCTCCTTTGGAGACATTATGGAAATGCTTTGCCAAAAGGGGGTGGTGGTCAGCCCAAAAACCTTCCTCAGATGAGTCTGTATTCCTGGAGGCGTTCACAGGCCCATCTACCTCTTGGGTGTCCCCTTGGCCGACCCCCTGGTTGACCTCTCACTACCAGGGCGTGGAAGGACTCTGTTGAACCAATCCCCAGGAGGCCAGATAGGATTCTTAGTCCCCCCGCGGATAGGACGACTTGGAGTAAGGGTTCCCCAGTAGATGCCATGGGTGGGTGGCGGCAGCCACCAAGAAGGACCTTGCTCAGGATAGTTCCTCAGTCCATCCCCCTGATACTGAGTCTCGGACGATGGATCGTATCGGGAAGCAGATGTTTTCTTCAGCTACCTTTTCCATAAGGGTGCTGAATTATTTGCCCATGTAATTAGACTTCAGCGGGATCTGGTGAAAGAATACGCTGAGTCTCCCCCTGAGTCCATGTCGGCCGAGGACAAACGGACCTTCTCGGCTCGCATGGCCACTCTGAAATCTGTATCAAGCACATCTATGCGGCTACTCTCCCATGCCACGGAAGGAGCCGTTAGAGCCAGCGGGTCTGGCATCGCCTTAAGGCATCACGCCTGGCTCCGGCTTTGTGACTTTTCGGAACCATTCAAGGCATCCTTCACGAACACACCCTTCGGGTCTACCCTGTTCGGGAAGACCGTCCGCGACAGATTGGTTCAGAGCGAGAAAGACGGGAAGACACTGTCTGCCATCGGAATCTGCTTCTCAGCTCCTCAAAGGTCCTTTTCCAGGAACCAGAGAGGACAAAAGAAGATGTGGTTCCAGAAGTCTCAGCAGTCCCATTATGCTCCGGACCCTTCGTCCTTCAGAGGCAGAGGGGGCCGAAAAATTTTGGGACTCTGGAACCTTTTTCTGACCGACCCACACAGCAGCCCTGAGGGGTTGCCTGACTGCTCCTCTCTGGAGGCAGTCGGGGGGCATTTTTCAAAAAGCACCTGGCTCAATGAGAGAACATCACAACAGATCGTTGGGTGCTTCAAATAATATCCAGAGGTTACTCAATCCCTTTCATAAACCAACCTCCTCAGTTGAGGCACCTCCCCGATGTACTACCCAGTCAGAGGGAGGCTGCAGCTTTAGAGATAAAAAATCTGCTAGAAAAAAGAGCCATCCAGCACGTCCCCCCAGGCCAGTCTGGATTAGGCAATTACTCCAGGTTCCTTTTGGTGCCAAAGAAGACGGAGGACTTGAGGCCGATTCTCGACCTTTCAACCATGAACCTCTTCATTGCCAATTAGAAATTCCAGATGGTCACGCTTCAATCCATTCTGTCCCGTTTGCAGGAGAAGGACTGGATGTGCTCCATAGACCTCAAGGATGCATACTATCATATTCTCATGGACAGATGATATAGGAGGTTCCTCCGCTTTTGGCTAGGGGCCAGTCATTACCAGTTCAGGGTCCTACCCTTCGGCCTCACCACAGCCCCCAGGGTGTTCACCAAGGTCATGGCAGTTGTAGCAGCCCACCTGAGACTTCAGGGAATACAGGTTTTTCTTTACCTAGACGACTGGCTCCTTACCGCCCCCACCAGGCATCTACTCTGCTTAGCTAGGGATTGCTTCCTACTGTTAGCATTCCAATTGGGCATCACCATAAACTTCAAGAAGTCATCCCTTCAACCAGTTCAAATCTTGGAGTTCATAGGGGCCAGAATAGACACGCTTCAGACCAAGTCTTCTTGACATCAGACAGACTTTGCAGTTTGACCCTACACGTTCTAGCCCTTCTTCAGTCACCTGCCCCGTCAGCGGAGTTAGTCCTGAGAGCTTTAGGGTCCATGGCAGCAGCAATCAATCTCACTCCCTTAGCTCGCTTGCACATGAGGGTTCTCCAGTGAACTTTGCATGTTCAGTGGTCCATCCTTCATCACCCATTGGACTTACCGATTCCTGTCAGCAGAGTTTGCAGAAATTCCCTCATGTGTTGGCTCCAATCTCAAGAGCGTTGGGAAGGACGACCATTTGTTATGCCGCAACCCCAACCCACGGTGACCACAGATGCTTCCTGCCTTGGGGGGGGGGGTCATTACGTGGGCAGAACTGTCAAAGGTACGTGGACTCCGACAGAGACCATTCTGCATATAAATGTACTGGAGATGAGGGCGGTCCTTCTAGTGTTGCAAGCCTTTCACTCCTTTCTCCCTCCAGGGACTATTGCAATTCAGTCAGACAACATGTCAGTGGTCTGGTATATCAACAAACCGGGGGGAACCAGGTCTTACCCTCTTTGCCGGGAGGCCATGAGAGTTTGGGATTGGGCGATATCCACCAACTGTTTTCTGTTAGCAACGCACATTCTGGGTCGGTCCAACATCCTAGTGGACAAATGAATCCTTTAGTAGCGAAACAGAACTTCCGCAAGTGGGGTCAGCCTTGCTGCGATCTCTTCGCGTCAACTTCCAACGCAAAGTGCAGCGAGTTTTTTGCTCTAACCCCCCTCTGGGGGAAGCCCCCAGAGACGCTCTAGTCCATGCTTGGCCACTCGGTCTTCTTTATGCTTATCCTCCTCTTCTGTTGATGACAAAATTCGTACAGAAAGCTCGTCTGTTGGGGAACAAGGTTATCCTCATAGCCCCATTCTGGCCTCGTCAAGCCTGGTTCCTGTGTCTACGATCTCCTCTTATAGCTCCTCTCTGGATCTTGGATCCCATCCCAGATCTGATATCTCATCCTTCAGGATTGGAACCTCTGAATCTGGTCGATCTCAAGCTCTCAGCTTGGCTGATCCAGTTCCATTAGTTGCTAGGACTCCCAGTATCTAGTCCGCAGTTAGATCTGTCCTGGTAATGGCGCATAAGCCTTCTACCAGGAAGGTTTACAATAGTAAATGGAAGCGGTTTTCCATTTGGGCGTCTCATAGGAATTTAGACCCTTTCACTACTTCCATCCCAGCAGTGCTCGATTTTTTTATCTCATATTTTTCAGCAAGGGGCCAGTTCTTCTACTGTAAAGGTTCAAATGGCTGCCATCTCCCATTTTCACATTGGAGACAATTTCAATCCCTTTGCTTCCACCAAGATTTGTAAGACCTTTCTGAAAGGTACGTTTCTCTTGAGACCTCCTATTAGGAACTCCGCCCCTCCATGAGATCTAACTTTCGTCCTTCAGGCTCTGGCTGGACCACCTTTTGAACCTGCAGCTTCTGTTAATTTGAAATTCTTGTCCTGAAAAACTGCCTTTTTGGTAGCTATTACCTCAGCTAGGAGGGTGTCGGAGCTTCAGGCCCCCTGTGTTAAGCCCCCTTATCTTGTATTCCATAAGGACAGGGTCTCTCTCAGGGCTAACCCATCTTTTCTACCCAAAGTGGCCTTCGAGGTGAACATTAATCAGTCCATTAATCTCCCAGTTTTTTTCCCTAACTATCAAAACAAAGGGGAGTACAAACTTCATTTGTTAGATGTTCATAGACAGTTACATCTTTATTTACACAGAACAGCTGCCTTCTGCAAGTCTGATCAGCTCTTTGTTTCCTTTGCAAAACCCTTCTTGGGTAAGCCAGTTTCGAAGGTGACTCTGGCCAGATGGATTTCTAATTGCATTCTGCTCGCATACAAGCTATCTGGCCTACCAGAGCCTATAGGGGTTCATGCTCATTCTACTCGCTCTATGGCTACATTTTCTGCATTCTGGTCTAGAGTTCCCTTGGATGACATTTGTTCTGCGGCTACTTGGGCATCCTCTCATACCTTTATCTCTCACTATAAATTGGATTTAGTGTCCAGAGGAAGGGCAGCTTTTGGCTCTGCAGTGCTCCGGAATATACTTCCTTGAGGACCTCCCACGTTTTTGGTAGTTGGGGGCTCTGTCCCACAGGTTGATGACCAAATGAAGTTACTACTTCAGATAAAGAAGTTATGTAGTCACCATAACGTTCCATCTGAGTAGGTAACTTCATTTGTCAGCAACCTACCCTCCTTCCTTCCCTCTAACCTGGTTCTTTGATTACCCTGGACCCTAGGATGGTTTATCAAGTCCTTTGTTAATCCTTAGGTTAGGGGTTTTCAGGTTGTTGTTTTGTGGTTGTGAGGTTATATAGATGGGCAAACGCGATCTGAGGATTGGAAGGAGATCACAGGGTATTATGGGTAAGGGGGAGGAGCTTGGAGCTCAGATCTCTAGCTTGGAAAGTTGCCGGCTCGGATCCGATACCCACAGGTTGCTGACAAATGAAGTTACCTACTCAGATGGAACGTTATGGTGAGTACATAACTTCTTTTTTTGATTAACTTTCTAAACATGGTAAAGAAAGATCTAAAGTAGGCACATTTCTAGAGGAAGCTGGCATCAAGATGTCTGCAGGTACTTGTAGAACAAATTGGTCATACATCCTAACTTTAGATCTCTTTCCATTAAGTAGTTCTTTTTCTGTCTAGGTATCCGTCTTTTTAGTCTTCATCATAATAAATCATAAAAAATTGATTACTGTAGCATAGATTTAACAACACAATATGGTTTCAGTTTGGGTGTGTAATGTTTGGCTATCTCAAACCACTTGAAGATTTCATTACAGCCATGAATTGCCTCAGTGTGGCCATAAATTTTTTGTTGTTACCTAATGAAGAAAAGTGCATTACATCCTTTTCTTTTACTAGATAATTAACTGTGTATATGTGTGTGTGTATATTTTTTAATATGTAATTAGAAATTTTACTTTTTTTAGATGATTAATTTGCCACTTACAAGCAAAGAATGGGAGGGCAATTTATTTTTCTTACCAAATAAGTGTACAGTTGCAGCATGAGTCTGTTAAAAAAAAAATCAAGTGAAATTCATGCCATATATTGGTATTCTTGTGGTTCATAGGTTGGTACTAGGCTATCGGCCCTAGGGCCTATACAAGCCTAGCCATAACAATTCCCTGGCTATTTCTTCCCACACTATTTACTTCCCTGGACCCCTGTCTAGCAAGGTGACTGACGTGATCCTTGGAGTGAATTTCCTTTCTACCATCCAATCATCAAGGTTCCTTTTGAAGAGGGCTAAAGAGGCACTCTGCTTGACATGTATGGGCAGTTTATTCCAGAGTCTGGGGAGTCTCTGAGTCAGGAACCTATTCCTCCAGCATGTTTTGTTTATTGTGATGACAAGGTTTAGGACCCTTGAGCATGTGGCTCTGAGGGATTGGGATTTCTTTAAGTGTAGCATGTCCAACAGCTCTGGGTTTGACATGGCGTTGTATGTTAAGAAGAGATCGCCTCTGAGTAGACGATATGCCACAGAGTATAGCTGGAGTTTTTTAAGGCGGTCAGCGTAGGGCATCTGCTTTAGGTGTGTGATTCTTTTAGTGAGGTATTTCTGCGGCCTTTCCAGTTGTTGCAGATGTCTTGAGAGATACATACCAAATGGGGCATTGTATTCTATAATGGGTCTAATGAGGGATGAGTACAGTGGGACAGTGACCTCCTTTTTTCTGGATGAAAAGCCCTTAGTAGTGATGAGGTGTGCCACATATAAGGATTTCCTGATTGTTGTGGCGATGTGGTTATCGAAGGTGAGACCACTTTCCACCTGTGTCCCTAAGTCTCTTATCACACTTTCAGTGTTTAGTGCACTGCCACCTATGTGGTAATTCACGGGTACATGTTTTTCCCCAAAGGAGATAACTATACATTTCTTGGCATTGAGCTTGAGCCCATGGCTCTGGCACCAAGCATTTGTTTCTGTAAGGCCTTTTTGTAGAGTATCCACATAATTTGGGGACTCAATAATGGCTCCCAGATGTTCATCATGTTACACTGCTGCAGTCATTACACTTGGGTTATCCTGCCGTCAGGCGGTCCCGCAGTCGTCCAGAGTTCCAAAGTCCTGGTCCGGCGTCGGTTGCTGTCGCTTCTTCCCTGACGTCAGTGCACCAGGGGTATATAAGATGCATCTGACGCCATTTTCTTCTGTCTTTCTTGCCGCGCAGTGCCCGAAGCAGAAGCAGTTGGCAAATGCCGGTCGGCCGACTCCTGAGATTTTCGAAGTCGAATTTCAGATCCGAAGTCTTCAATAAAGCTAAGTACCCCATTGGGGAAACTTTTTTCTTGCCTCAGACCGATGTCAGAAAAAGTTAATAATTGTATTTCTTGTGGGAAGCAAATACCTCATAAGGACTTCCACGACTTCCACTCTTACTGTATTCCATGCCTAGGCCCTGATCACAACGTCACTAGTTGTCGGTTTTGTGCTAGATTTAACAAACGCACTATAAAAAGACGTTTTGATTTTGCTTTGCACTACTTTGGCCGAAGTTTCAATTATACCATGCCGTCGGATCAACCGACAACCTCAATACTGAAAAAACGCAGAGACAAGGATAAAGACAGGCATCCGAGGTCCAAAACCGACTACGAAACCTCTTCTAGGCCAGTCGCCGGTTCTCAGTGAGGCGCTTTCGCAGCCCCTGACACCCACTACCTCAGAGCCACAGGCCGCTTCCGACTCACACGTGGAGACAGCTAGGCCTCTGGAAACTCAAGGCATTGGGCCTACAGAAACTAATCCCTCAGATGGGTCCAGAGCCGCTGAGCAGGCATCGGCTTCTGAGGGTGTTTTCAGACCTTCACAACTTACCATTAAAACAACAGCCAAGACAAAGGTACCATTAAAAGACAAAGAAACAAGTACAGCATTCTCCTGGACAGTCCTCCATGCCTAAGAAACAGATGCTAAAAATGGCCGAAGACCTCATTACTCTAATCAGGGGTTCCCATCCCCCTTCTGAGAAAAGGCCTAGGCAGGATACAGACTATGATTCCTCTGATCAGGTTTCCATTTCCTCTGATTCCTCTTCAGACCAGGGATACTCTCTACCCCCCTATGAGGACTCTGATGCTGAAGAATCTATCCCTTCAGCCTCTTCTCCTGAGGATTATTCTTTTGGGGAAACTACATGCCATGAGGGAGCATTTCCATTGGGAAAGTCAGGATTACTCAGAATCCAAGAAAAGGCTCAGGGATTTCCTTTTATTGCCTCAGCACAGGCCGCTGGCTAGTCCACCTGTGCGAGACATTGTGGATGATGTGTTCTCTGAATCCAGCTTATCTCCTGATTCTTTGCCCCCTGCTCCAGCCAAACCAGACAGGTACTAGAGTCCCTGACTCTCACAAGTTTCTTTAAAAAAACCCTTCTGCTGATCCAGAAACTATTTCCCAGGGTCCAAAAGGGGTTAAGGCTTCCATTGCAAAAAATCCAGTACCCTCTGACAGCGATTCCAGAGCTTTGGATAGATGGGGGAAGAAAGTATACACTTCTGCAACCTTAGCTGTAAGAGCTTTAAATTGCCAGTTTCACATGCTTAAGTACCAGCAATATTTAATGGCTCAGTTAAAACAGAAAATGATTGCAAGCTCAGAAGCTCCTGATTGTAAAGAAATGCAGGATTTATTGCATGCAGTTGAACAAGTGGGAAAACATACTCTGCAATGTGGTTTTGATTCTTTAGAGGCCTCTTGAGAGCCGCAGTTACAGGTTCTGTGATTCGAAGACATGCTTGGTTAAAAGAACAGAGTTTACCTGATCATGTTAAGGCAATATTATTGGGTGCTCCTTTACAGCATGATACCTTGTTTGGTGTTAAGGCAAACGAGGTGTTAAAGAAAATGGAGGATAAAGCTAAATCTATGCAAACAGTCAAGGATTTCTTACAGGTACAGCCACCTTGGTTTAGCAGAAATTGGCCAACAAAGAATTGGTCCTTTCCAGTGTCAGACAGGCCACAGAGAGGCAGATACAGATGCCCAAGAGGCAGACTCAACCCCTAGGCTCAAACAGACAACGACAGTGAGGCACCTCAACCCCAAAAGGAGGTGAGGACAAGTCTCAACCTTACAGGAAACAGTCACAATGACTTTCCCCTTCGTACGCCAAGCACGTCCCTTTTGGAAGCCCCCTTAGGGGGAAAACTAGCACTTTTTTTCCTCAAAACTGGCAAACAATCACCCAAGACAAATGGGTTCTGAATATTGTGTCTCAAGGTTACAGGTTCCACTTTCATACTTTACCAAGGCTAAAAGGAATGCCAGACCTGCCACAAAATCAATGGGCAGAGGCACAAAAACAAATTTCAGTCCTCATGGACATGAGAGCTATTCAGAAAGTACCACAACAGGAACAAGGACAAGGATTTTACTCGAGACTCTTCCTGGTCCCCAGAAAGGACAAGGTCTGGAGGCCCATACTAGACCTTTCAATTCTGAATACTTACCTGGATATTCCAAAATTCAAAATGTTGACATTACAGCAGCTTCTACTCATGCTGGGCAAGAAGGCTTGGCTTGTTACTCTGGACCTCAAAGAGGCATACCTGCATGTCCCTATCAGACAAAATTGCAGAAGATACCTCAGATTCAAATCTGGTACAATGCACTACCAATTCTCTGCACTGCCCTTTGGCTTATCTACTGCGCCCAGGGTCTTCACAAAGTGCCTGGCACCAGTAATTGCATTTTGCAGACAAAAAGGAATTCAAATATATCCATACCTGGACGACTGCCTCATTCAAGCAGAAATGAAGGACATTCTTCTACAGCATCTGGCATTTGTAAAAAGGTTGCTAATTTCTCTAGGGTACACAGTAAATGAAAAGAAGTCATAACTAGTGCCCTCGCAACAGATTATATTCCTGGGTGCCAGCTTAAATACAACGGCCCAGATGGCTTACCTCACGCCAGACAAACAAGTTCAACTAACTCAATATTTTCAATTACTGGCAATAAAGTCCCATCTCCCTGCAAGAAAAATTCTGCAGGCCCTGGGATTCATGGCATCCTGCATTCTACTAATACCATATGCCAGACTGCATATGAGGAAATTGTAGTGGTACCTAAAAAGCGTTTGGACTCAACACTCTCACAGTTTAGAAGCAGTAATACCAATGATACCCTGCCTACAACAGGAGTTTTGACAGTGGGCACAGGCATGTCACCTAAACAAGGATCAGCCTTTTACCCAACCCACAGCCAGGCAAACTCTAACAACAGATGCTTCAGATTACGCCTGGGGAGCACACATGGCAGGAAAATGCATTCAGGGCAAGTGGACCACAGACCAGATGCATCTTCACATCAATCAAAAAGAGATGGCTGTTCAAAATGCCCTAACAGCTTTCAAGGACCTTCTGCATCCAGGACAATTATTACTAAAGACAGACAACACCACAGTAATGTGGTACATAACCAAGGGGGCACTCATTCTTATCCCTTATGCAGGCAAGCCATGACCTTGTGGAACACAGCTCTAACGTATCAAGTTCACCTGCAAGCACAATTCCTTCCAGGAAAGAAAAATACTTTGGCAGATGATCTAAGCAGAAATGTCATGGACCCTCACGAATGGAAATTGAATCCACAAATCTTCAGCATGGTAATGCAAAAATGGGAATGCCCAGACATAGATCTTTTTGCCTCCCCACTGAATTGCCAACTACAAAAATTCTGCACAAGGACTTATCACAAACAAGCATGGAAAGTGGACACTCTCTTGATCAGCTGGAAAAACCTAAACGTTTATGCCTTCCCGCCACTACCTCTCCTTTCAAAGGTACTCCTAAAAGCCAGACAAGAAAATCCACAGATGATCCTGATTGCTCCGGACTGGCCACGCCAGCACTGGTACCCCATCTTAAGGAACTTAGCTCAAGGACCACCATGGATTTTGTCTCAAATTCCATACCTTCTGACTCAACAAAACAATCAAATCCTGCACGGTCAGCTCAAAACCCTAAACCTGGCTGCATGGGCAGATACATTAGCCAAACAGGCAACACCTCTCTCTAAAGCTGTTATGGATGTAATTTTGGAAGCCAGGAGGCCTAGCACCAGGAAAGCTTACTTAGAAAAATGGAAGAGATTCTGCACCTGGAACCAGGCTCAAAACCTTGACCCTCTTGTTCCAAACATTCCTCAGATTTTACAATACTTAACCGAGATGCTGGACAGAGGCCTGTCCTTCTCATCAATTAAGATCCACGCCTCTGCCATTTCAGCACATTATAACACGGATCCTCCTTTATTCTCTCATCCCTTGCTAAAGCAGTACCTCAGAGGGGCTAAAAACATAAGACCGCCCCGAAGAGCACCAACACCGACTTGGGACCTCAACTTTGTTTTGGAAAAACTGACCCTACCACCTTTTGAGCCAGCCAATACAGCCGATCTAAAATTTTTATCATGGAAAACAGCTCTGCTCCTGGCAGTAGCTTCAGCATGAAGAGTCTCAGAGCTACAGGCATTAATGGCAGTGGAACCTTTTATAATTTTTCATCAGGACAGGGTTTCCTTAAGGACAAACCCTACCTGTATGCCAAAGGTGATATCTAGTGTGGCTCTTAACCAAACCATCCATTTGCCAACTTTTTATCCAAACCCCCAGAATAAAGCGGAGAAACTTCTGCATTCTTTGGACATACACAGGCAGCTATGCTTCTACTTGGACAAAACAAAAGCTTTCAGGAAAACTGAGCAACTGTTTGTAGCATATGCTGCAGGATCACAGGGCAAGGCTATCTCAAAGCAGACTATATCCAAATGGAAAGGGCACTGTATTCATTATTGCTACACACAGCATGGAAAATCAGTCCCAAATACCATTAGGCCACATTCCACCAAGGCAACAGCCACTTCAACAGACTTTCTCAGAGGAGTACCTACCAAGGAAATTTTGGAGGCTGCGACTTGGAGTTCAGTGCACACCTTTACCAAGCATTACCACCTGCCTCTTTACTCTAAATACAGAGCAGGATTTGCCACTGCAGTTCTGCAGGGCCTCCTAGCCAATCCTAACTCTTTATAGACCAGCCACCCAACCTTAGCTTTGGGATTCTACCCAAGTGTAATGACTGCAGCAGTGTAACACGATGAACATAGTACAGTTTTGTACCTACCATAAATGTAGATGTTCGAGTGTTCACACTGCTGCAGTCCAGGTTACCCTCCCTCCATCCCCTCTGAACTAGCTGGACTTATCTATAGCTTTCTATCCTATACAACCTTAGTGGTGTATCTGCTTGTAACTGAAGGTATTGTTTTTTATTTTATATATATATTTTTTATTAGCAATATGTATTGCCTACCTATTGGGGGCACCTGACATCTGGGGCAAGAAAAACTGAAGAAAATGGCGTTGGATGCATCTTAAATACCCCTGGCGCACTGACGTCAGGGAAGAAGCGACACCAACCGACGCTGGACCAAGACTTTGGAACTCTGGCCGACTGTGGGAACGCCTGACGGCACGATAACCCAAGTGCAATGACTGCAGCAGTGTGAACACTCGAACATCTACATTTATGGTAGGTACAAAGCTGTACTTTTGCAGTCATCTGCGAACTTGGTTAGCCGGAGTCCCTTAGTGTTGGCCTGTACTTAAGAGAAGTAGATGCCAAACAAGAGCAGTCCCAGGACTAAACCCTGAGGTACTCCACTTGTCTGGAGCTGGATTTGGTGTCGGCTATTTTTACAGTGTGGGTTCTGTCAATAAGCCAGTTGGCAACCCATTGAGTGACGTAGGGATTAATGCCCAGCTTAGTAAGTTTATCTATGATTCCAGAGTGGAGGATGGTGTCAAAGGCCTTGACGAGGTCTAGATAGGCTGTGTGGACCACCTTACCCTCATCCACGGCTCTGGAGACTGATTTGAAAAAGTCAGTCAGGTTCAGAAGACACGATCGGCCCTTCACGAACCCAAACTGGGTGGGGTCTAGTGTTTGAAGGTTGTCAATGTCTTTGTTTATAAGTTCCATGATAATACGTTCCATGGCCTTGCAGATCAGGCTCGTCAGACTGATGGGGCGGTAGTTCCCGGGATCCAAGATGGATCCCCCCTTGTGGAGTGGGATAACTGTAGCTGTGTGCCACTCGGTGGGCATGAAGCCTGAGGTGAGGCTATGATTAAACATGACAGTTAGGTGAGGTGCCAGTTAATTTTGTAGCTCATGTTGTACACAGCCCAGGATGTCATCTGGTCCCATGGATGCTGTATTCTTAGCTTTGGAGAGTGCTTTTTTTTTTTTTTTTTTTTTTTACCTGTGTGGCTGTTATTACTGGAATTTGGCAATTTCCGTTATTGAGATGGGCCGTTTAGGGGGTGAGGGGGGGTGAAGTTGGCACTGAATCAATCTGCCAGGATATTGTCATTATCCTCGGGATCAGTATATTTAATGCCATTCTGCTGTAGCTCAGAGCAGATATGAGCATTGCCATTTAGATTCTTGACGTAGTTTTAGAATGCCTTGTGGTTGTCTTTGGAATCTTTGGCAATTTTATTTTCGTAACTAGCTTTGGAGGATTTTATGAGGATCTCAGCTTCTTACTGGGGCTGGTAAAGGAGTTTTTTGCATCCTGGGATTTTCCTCTTTTCTACAACAGTTTCTTCCTTTTGTTGTAAAGTTTGTTTATGGCAGGGGACCACCAGATTGGCTTCCTTTTTTTGGATGAGAGCATCTTGGTTCTATTTGGGATGGCACGATTCATGCATGAATGGATGTGCTCATACAGTGCCTTAGTGTAGGATTCAGCAGTAGAACTTTCAATTTCCATCTGCATGGGTGTCGTAAAGTTTGTCACTTCTAACTTGAGTAGCAAGAAGTTGGCTTTGGAGAAGTTTTTTATGGAGGTTTCCTTACTGGGGGTGGGGGGGATGTGGATGTTAAGGATGATTAGCTTATGGTTAGACCTGACCAACGAGGGTGTGACTATAGGTGTGGAGCATCGATTTCCCATGTTGGTAATGACCAGGTCGAGGATATTGGAGGTTCTTTCATTGTTTTAGTGTCATAATTCATGCTGTAGTATAAAATTACAATAATACACAATTAGGATGCCAGTTATAGTGATGTTTAATCACAGCTAACTGCATTTGTATAAACTCACAATTCATGTATGCAAAGATCACAGAAAGATGGAAACCTTGAAAAACATCTCACTACCAAAAAGCTGCAGAAGGCCTAGCACCCTGTTACATAATATCAATAACATATGGATTTGGGTGTGGGAGACTTGTGTTGTTATGTTTACATTTGTAGTATTGGGTAACAAGGGTGAAGCCTAATGCAGCAAAATTAAGCATGCAACATTCTGAGTTGGAAGTCTGGTTGCATTGCTTCTATGGCTATGTGTTGATGTATATTGTAAAGATCACTGCTGCAGTAAAATGCCACTTGCAAACAGACATCAATTTTTCTTGTTTGTTTTCATGAGCAAGTGGGACATCCTCAGATAAGCATTATACCTGATTTGGCCATATAGGGGAGGATAACCTACACCATCTTCTCTCTTCTTTTTGGATCAATCAGTAAGCAGTAGACGCGAGGTCAGCCAGTCTTGTCTTTATATCGTAACCTAAGGTGTATTATGCAGTATAAAATCTTATCTGTGGAAGAGTGAAGGAAAAGCTACTGCATCCAGTAACATACACACACACCAGATGTGTCCAAAAAATCCCCTGCCAGAATCTTGGGCAAGATGTAACAAGTAAAGAAAAAGGTAGGAGTTCATGGTGTTGAGGCAGTGATTGTGTTCTTCAGACATCTAGTTATGATGAGTGCCTTCACCAGCTGTACTGTGCTCCACATAAAGATCATTGCTGCACTGTTTTTCCATGAAAGTTACAAAAAAAAGGGAAAGGGATCTGCAGAGGGACCTATGTAGAGGCTTACAACATCCTTTTAAGGACAGTTGAGGCATAACTACCCCTGCTCCTGAGTTTTATGTCCAGCTTTGCAATGTTTGGAAATGGTGTGGTTAGAACTGCAAGTTGCTGCCTCACAAATTCCCATAGCTAATGTTTTTGACGAAAATTGCAGTTGCTGTGGTTGAGTGATCTTGCCCTCTAGAGATTTTCCATGATAGACATAACTGTTGCTGATGCTGTTTGCCAGCTATTTAGGGAGACTTTGCACAGATGCTGGCCTGCATTGCTTGCCTGTCATAAACAGTTTGTCTGAGAAAGTGGTGTCTGTAATTCTGCTGGCATATGGTTGGTTATGGCTGCCTGTGTTTCATGCATCGTATTATAGAATCCTCTCAACTTTGTAATGAGGTTTAGAGCTGAAGATAGGCAGTTGAATAGTCTGTTTAGAAAGTTCTGAAATCACTCAGGGCAGTGGAAGGATTATTCCTGAATTCCACTCTGATCTTATGAAAGAGTATAACATTTTTGTATGTCAAGACTTGGAAAATTGACATACTTTTGGTGAGGTAACATCCACCATCCTGTGTAGACTTCTCAGTATTCACTTTAAATAAATGCTGATATATTCTGGGCTTGTGATCGGATCTTTACTATGACAGTCAGCAGTGCTGCTCTTCAGCATAACCAAGCATTCATCTTTAAGTGACACAGTTTTGACAAGACCAAAGCCATGCTGTTTTGCTCTGTGGGTAGAAGAGACCCATGGTTCTATTCTCTGTCCCTCAGATGAAACCTCTAGAAACGTAAAATGTTTACGTGTTATTTTTTTACCTACCGTTTTCCTTTTCACAGATGTAGACAACATTCGATAGAAACTATCCACTGTGCTTTGGGATTTCTGGGGGAGCATGTGATGTTCACCATAGAGATCACTGCTACATCAGCTTTCAGGATGAAGACAAATGCACTGCAGGTGGACATCTGCTAACCAATCCTTAGTCCCAGAGCTTTGCATTGTCATACTGGCAGCTGGTGCATAGAATTATCTGACATTTGGTGCAGAAGATTAAGGAGCTGGAAGACAGCCACTTTGACTTCCCTACACAAGAGTGGCCCCTCTACAGACTGAGGTAATTATAGGCCCATCAGCCTCGCCAGCCTTGTATGCAAAGCCATGGCACATTTTACAGCTGAACTTAATAACAGACATAGGCAACTTAACTGCTCTAGACCCCACACAGTTTGGTTTTAAGAGCAGGTCCTGCCTCTTAAACTTAGTAGACTTCTTTGAAAAGGTTGCAGAGGTTGACATGGTCACAATGTGAATGTTGCTTATCTTGACCTGGCTGTGGCTTTTGACACCATCTCCCATGCTGTTATTACTGAAAAATTATACCAGTTTAATATAAACCCCTACACTGTCTGCTAGATGGCAGTTTGGCTGGCTGATCCCAAGTGGTGAAAGTTGCTGGTAACCTTTGTAAATTTGTAGCTAGTGGAATAGCGCAAGGTCAGTGCTGGGTCCTCTGCCATTTGCCATTTATTTTGAAGGCATCCAGGCCAGTACCACAGGAGTATACCCATTAAAAAAATCCTCTCTACTCGTTTTCTGCCTTTCTATAACCAGTAGTGTCCGATTTTCAGATTTTGCTGAATTCTGGGCTGTTTCTGTGTCGCCCATACCTTACTAAGATAGAAGGAATCTTCTCTGTTCATCAGTGAGAGTGTTGAGCTTTGAGCAGCCCATCTGTTACTGGAGGAGTGGTTTCAGTTCAGAATCTGTAGTTTTATTGACCATTTTGGGCTATTTCTATCCCTTTCATCTTTCTGTTTAAAAACCCATATTTGCGTGATTTCTGCGCTTGTATTACCTCAGCAAGATCCTGCCTGGGTGTCCTGCAGAGTTCTACAGCAGCAGAGTGAGAAAAGGGAGACACTGAGTGGATTAAGTACCTCTGTTTTGCATTTTATTGCTTATTTTCACTAGCTGCACTATTCCGACAGTTTTTATTAACTTTGCAACTTATTTGAACTGTTTTTTGAATTCTGATACTGTTTGCACTTTAAGTGATTGTTTTTAAGTGTTTTTCAACTGTTGAGGGCTACACACTTAAGTGCTATAGCCATTTTTCTGCTTTAAAAGTGTTTGTTTTACTGTATCTGTTTTAATTTAAAAAAAAAATATCCTATCTCTGTACTCATTTCCCACCTTTCTATAACCAGTAGAGTCCGGTTTTCAGATTTTGCTGAATTCTAAGCTGTTTTGTAGTTCCTGTATTGCCTAGACCTTACTAACATAGAAGGAAGCTTCCCTGTTCATCAGTGAGAGTTGTGAGCTTTGAGCAGCTTATGTATCGCCGGAGGAGTGGTTTCAGCTCAGAATCTGTAGTTTTACTGGCCATTTTGGGCTGTTTCTATCCCTTTCATCTTTTTGTTTAAAAACCTGTGTTTGCGTGGTCTTACACATCACACAGCGCCGTTTAACTAGGATTAAACTATTCCTGTTGCCAGAAAGTCTACTCTTCTAATTTTCCCTTGGAACTAGCTGGTTTTCTAGTTTTAGCACTCAAAACTGTTTCCTTGTGCTCAGCACTTGTTCAAAACCCATTGCAAGCACTAAATAATCTACAAATTACTGCAGCACTCAACTTTCCTCACTTGTTAGAAGGAAAACAGTTTTTAGTACTTAAATTAATAAGCACCAATCCAGGCATGTCTAAGGGTCAGCTCCTGGTATTTTCCCCTTGTCCACCTGATGAATCTGGGCATCTTGGGGCAATGTAGCAGTTGCCTCATGTACACTGACAACCCTCTCCTCCTACCACCCAACACTACAGCCTGAGAGAGATGCACTTATATAGCCAAACTGAAAGCCATGCTCTCTCCAGCCAAGACTGTACTAGACAGTCAAGAAGAGAAGATAAACACCTGCACTACACCACACATAACACATAGTCCATCAAAACCTACACCACTTAAACCCACATATACTAACACAAAACACACACCTACATTCGCGGAGACTCTCAGTAAAAATCTGCCCAAACAGAGACCTCAAAAGCTGAAACGCAAGCAACCACCACCCCCAACACTACCCAAATGACACATAGCCCACAAAGTCAGTGTGCTACTCAACCTCAGCCCATAAGGCAAAACAACGTACCCAACACACTAGTCATAGGTGACTCTAGAGTCAGGCACACTGATGTCCCACTCACCAGGCTAAACAAGGAGAAAGTTACTGTCAGCTGCCAGGATCCGCCACATAATGCAAGCACTTAGGCCACTCCACAACAAGTACAGATGTGACTCTTTCATTGCCCATGTAGGTGTGAATGACCTGAGACGTACCTCCCTGGACTACATGAAAAGAGACATGGAGGAGCTCTCTGATCATGTAGCCCAGGCAGATATGACCCTTGCTCTGAGTAGCATCCTGCCATTGCCCAGAATGATACCACCCACAGTACAAGGACAAAATGATTGACTTCAACAGTTGGCTAAGCTTCTGGTGTCATTCTAAAGGGATCCAGTGTCTGTCTGCCTGGGACGACATGATCGACAGACCACGATGCTTTGCCAGAGATGGCCTGCACCAGTCGCCCCTGGGATTCCGGATACTGGCTAAGACTCTTGTCACCTCTATAGTGCCTTTTTTGGGCAAGGTTCAAACGACAGACTCACCACCGTAGCAGGTATAAGCAAGCAAAATCTGAGGGTAATGCTACTCAGTGTTAGAAGTCTAAACCTCAAAATGCACTCACTTGAGGCACTCCTTAAAATGGAGAACATTGACATCTGTGCAGTGACTGGGACCTGGTTCAAGGCTCCAGAGAGCACCCCTGCATTACCGGGCTATAACTCATGCCACACCTTTTGGCCACCTAACCTGAAATGAAATACTAAAGGAGGAGGCATGTCCATATTCATTAAGGATATCTACACCGCCAGGCTAGTTGCTCAACACAATGCATCCAAAATTATCCAAATGCAACTAACACTGGGCAAGACCGGAATCCGGGTTGTAGCTTGTTTCAGATTCCCTGCCATTCCCCAGGATGCCCACTCCATGTTTCTTGATATACTGGGTAATATTAAAGTACAGCCCAGTACCCTAATAATGGGCGATTTCAACTACCCCACCATCAACTGGGAAAACTACTCATGTATGAACTCATTTGCTCAACACTTTCTGGAATTCATAAATTCCATTGCTCTGGATCAGCTTGTCCATACCCACCAGGGGCAGCAGTATCCTGGACCTGGCATTACCAATATGGGCAACCGATGTTCCACGCCAGAGGTCAATTCCTCGCTGGTCAGATCCGGCCACAAGCTAATCACCCTAGACATCAATATTCCACCCCCATTAAGGAAACCACCGTAAAAAACTTCTCCAAAGCCAACTTCATGCTTCTTAAGACAGAAGTGGCAAGCTTCATCAAAACCATACAGGCGGAAAATAGAAGTACGACTGCTGAATCCTAGACAAATGCACTGTATAAGCACATATACAAGTGCATGGATCGTGCCATCCCCAACAGAACCAAGACACTATGCTCCAAAAAAAGGAAGCCAATCTGGTGGTCCCCTACCATAAACAAACTCTACAACAGAAGGAAGAAGTTGTTGCAAAAAAGAGTAAAATCCCCTGATTGCAGGAACTCCCTGGTCAGCCTCGGTAAGAAGCTGAGATCCTTCATAAAATCCTCCAAAGCTAGTTACGAAAATAAAATCGCCATTGATTCTAAAGACAGCCACAAAGCATTCTACAGTTATGTCAAGAATTTCAGTGGCGACACTCAGATCTGCTCTGAGCTACAACACAATGGCACTAGATATACAGAACCAACTGATATTGCCAACATCCTGGCAGATAGGATCAGCGCAAACTTCACCCCCCTCACCCCCCAAAGGGCCCATCACTATACCAGAAGAATGCAAACCCCTGTAATCACGGCTGCACAAGTGAAGACTGCACTATCCAAAGCCAAGAACACAGCATCCATGGGACCTGACAGCATATTAGGCTGCGTTCTGCATAGACTACAGAACGAACTGGCACCTCAGCTAAGTACCATGTTCAATTATAGCCTCACTTCAGACTTTGTGCCTACTGAATGGCGCACAGCAACTGTTATCCCATTCCACAAAGGGGGCGCCACCACAGACCCTGGGAACTACCGCCCCATTAGCCTGACAAGCCTGGTCTGCAAGGCCATGGAACGTATCATCTTAGAGCTTATAAACAAGGACATAGGTAACCTCCAAACTGTGGACCCCACTCACTTTGGCTTTGTAAAAGGTAGGTCATGTCTCCTAAACCTGATTTGACTTCTTTGAAGCAGTCACCAGAGCCGTGGACAGCCTATCTTGACTTCGCCAAGGCGTTTAACACCATCCCCCACTCTGGAATTATAGATAATCTAACTAGACTGGGCATAAATCCCTATATCACAAGATGGGTGGCCAACTGGCTCACTGACAGAACCCACACAGTGAAAGTAGCCAACTCCAAATCCAACTTCAGACCAGTGAGAAGTGGAGTACCACAGGGCTCAGTCCTGGGTCTTCTCCTGTTTGGCGTCTACTTCTCAGAATTCCAGGCTATTACAGCAGGTCTTTGGCTAATGAAGTTCACAGAAAACTGCAAACTAGGTGCCATCATTGAATCGCCTAATGATGTGGACATTCTACAAGGGGCCTCCCTGAGACTGATGCTTGGTGTCAAAGTCATGGTCTTAATCTCTATGCCAAGAAGTGCATTGTCATCCCCTTTGAGAAAAACACTGTAGCCATGAGCTATCACATAGGTGGTAGCCTACTAAACACTGAAAGTGTGATAAGAGACCTTGGGACACAGGTGGACAGTAGTCTTTTCTTTGATAATCACGTCGCCACAGTAGTCAGGAAATCCTTCTACGTGGCACACCTCATTACAAAGAGGTTCACCTCCAGAAAAAAAAAAGGTCATTGTTCCTCTCTAATCATCCATCATCAGACCCATTATAGAGTACAACGCCCCATTTGGCATGTACCTCGCAAGACATCTACAACAACTAGAAAGGCCACAGAAATACCTCACTAAGAGGATTACCTGCCTCCAACACATGCCATACCCAGACTGTCTCAAAAAACTCCAGCTCTACCCCATCGCTTATCGCCTACTCAGAGGCGACCTCTGCCTAACATACAAAGCCATGTCAGTCCCATATCTGTTGGACATGCTACACTTAAAGAAACCCCAATCTCTGCAAGCCACACATTCCAGGGAACTAAACTTTGCCACCACAGTAAACAGAACATGCTGGAGGGATAGATTCATGTCCCAGAGACTTCCCATGCTCTGGAACAGAGTACCCATTCATGTCAAGCAAAGCCCCTCCTCAGCCCTCTTTAAGAAAAATCTCGACAATTGGATGGGGAATAGGAAATTCACCCCGGGGATCACTTCTGTGGCTCTGGTAGACAGGGGTGTAGCAAAATAACTTTCTTGGTTGGCGAAAGCCAGGAAACTTTTTTGACTAGGCTTGTGTAGGCCACAGGGCCGATAACCTAGTACCTACCTATTAACCTATGTTAATAAGTTGTTTCATGTGGTCCAGAGTTTGATTCCCTCAGCCTCTATCGCCTAACTGCGATTCTGAGCAAATCACTTAAACAGACAGTGCTCCTGGGCAGAATCTGAAAAAGGTCCATGGAGACCAGATCTCTACTGTGATAAACAAATGCAGATAAAATAGAATAAAATAAATCCTATGCATGTACTGGTATCTTTTCCATACTAGAGCCATCGGACTGATACCATATAGAAAGGGAAGATCAGTCTGTCTTTTTTCCCTTTTGTCTCAATCAAGATCTTGACATTATTATGCAGACAATCTGACAAACCTCATTCCACAGTGAAAAGTACCCTTTTTAAGAAATTCTTTACCCGCCTCTCTCTGAAGTTTTGGTTAATTTACATTAATTTCTTTTTTTGCTGAATTGTGGATATTTGAGTTGTTATTATATTTGTGTTACAAGTATATTTAAATCTACTGATAAGGTTGTAAGCAGCATCTTTGCAGCAGACATGTCTAACCCCCCCCCCCAACACACACACACACACACGCACACACACACACACACACACACACGCACACACACACACACACACACACACACACACACACACACACACAAAGAGTTTCCTTCCACTTTCAGGACTTTTTTCCCTGTCTGGGAGTGATTATACCATAGATTAGTGTAAAGTGTATTGTGATTTTAAAAATAAAATCCTTAAAAGTAGAACAAAATATTTGAAGGTCCTTAGACCAGAAATCAGGATTGTTGACATGCATTTTAACTCTGCACATTATCTAGAATTTGCAAGCCCCCCTGTCTTTTGGATTGGATGTTGGGTCATACGACTGCCCACTAGCATTGCCTCAAACATTTTTTGAGTAAAAAATTCACTGAAGGGTGCATTGCTTCAAGGCAAAAGGCTAATACCTCCCTCCTGCAGCAGTAGGGCCCAGCTCTTGGGGCAGTTTGGACCCTGCTACAGAGATGTCTCCCCACCAGAACACTCACCAGCTTGAAAGTCAGTGAGAAAGAAGAGAGACGGCTTTTATACTTCATAAATATACTGTTCCCTGGGTATGAAACCGTCAGTGGTAAGTTTTAGTCATCCACTTGGATATCACTTTCAGAGAGAGACTTAACATAAAGAGGAAGTATTTTAAGTAGGATTCTAAGGAAATGTTAAACTCTGGCAAGAGGTTCCTAGAGCTGTTGAGCATAGGTGTGCCAAGCTTGTGTGGGGTCATTTACTGCACTGTTATAACTTGATATTACTTGTGAACCTCTGCTATCTCTGTAAAAAACAAAAAAAAAAAAAAAAATTATTTTCTTTTTTTAGAAGAAAAGTTCAGTTACAGGCTTGTACTCTTGCTGTGTTTGAAAGTTTCTGTGAGGCCATTGAGGCCATTTTGAAGGAGCTGAGAGGGTGTTGATCAGTGATCAGTAGCAGTGACTAACATGACGCTTGGTGGTTACTGACTTGAAACTGTAGTTTTATTTTGCCGGTTAAACAAGGTTAAACTCTTCTGGTCTCCAGAAGTCTGTTTCTTCAATTTTTCCTGCTCTTCTGTTAGGAACCTAACAGCTTACAACTTACACTAAAAAGTGCAGCACTTGTTCCAAATAGCTTTTTCTTTAAAAAAAGCTCAGCTATTATAAGCATATCCTTCTCCTTATAAGCATTCTCTCTTTGCAGGTCAAGCACCTATATTATATAAATCTCTCTCTCAATAGCAAACACTACTTTTCTGTCTCATACCAACTCATAATTCTTTCTAGCATGTCCACTTGTGAGAGATGCAGCTATTTAGCCAGATGGGAGGCTGAGCTCTCTTCAACTCAGGACTGGGCAAGACCAGGCAGAAGAGGCAGGCAACTGCACACACCTCACAATACCATCCAACACAACTGAATCAAACACATATACACTACACACATACTCGGAGGCTCTGGTAAATTTACCTATTTGAGTAAAACTCCAAAGCGGACACCAAGCAGACACAAAAAGAAAACACCCACTGAACAACACCAAACAAACAACACGCAAACAAAAAAATCAGTGTGCAAAAAGTCAAAAGCAGCACACAAACATACATACATCATAAATTTGACTCCATAGTCAGACACACTGGCGTCCACTCTCACCAGATCACCAGACTGTGAGTAAGGAGAAGGTCACAGTGCTGCCTGGTCTCTCAACAGCAGGTACAAGTCTGACAGTCATGTCCACGCTGGTGTCAACGACCTGAGACGCACTCCATGGACTACATGCTACATGAAAAGAGACATTGAGGAGCTCTCTATGTAGCCAAGGCAGGTATGACCTTTGAGCAGTATCCTACCTTCACTCCTACCTGATATGATACAGTACAAGTGATAAGATGATCAGTTAATTGGCTTGGCTTCTGGTGTCATTCAAAGGGGATCCAATGTGTGTCTGATCAATGTGATGCTCTGGACAAGCCATTTTTAGGCAAGGCTCAAATTCTAAACCTACCACCCTAGAATACAAAAAGTAAAAAACTAAGGGTAACGTTGCTCAATGCCAGGAGTCCAGATCTCAAGATGTGATGCGACTCGAGGCCCTTCTCCAGTGTGACAGAAAATCGTGTCTGTGCTCACGACAGACCCCTCAGTTCAAGGTTTCACCTTAGCACTACTAAGAGGTTTCCTCATATCATGCGTTCGTCAAAATCTGTCCATATTCATAAGGACACCCACACCTCAAGGTTGGGTGGCAGCATCACGATGCGAGAGACCATCCAGGTGCAAACAATGGAGGATAAATGCATCTCCAACACCACCATACTAGGTGACTCACTAACTCAATGAGGAATTAAACCCAGTTAGGGACAGTGTTTAATCTCCACAAGGGCGGTGCCTCCACCAACCCTGGAAATTACCGTCTCCATTAGCCTGATGTTTCCCATCTGCAAACGGATGGGACTACAACTAATGGAACCCAAAAGACTAGGGAACTTCTTGCAGACTTGGATCCAACCTAGTTTTATTTCTTTGTCAGCAGATCATGCCTTTTTAAACTTGGTTGATTTTTCGGGAGACAGTCACCAAGGCCATTGATGAAAGGCACCTAGTGGACAGCCTACCTTGACCCTCAAAGGCCTCACACAATACTCATACCCAGGTATCATCAACTCATATCAGCTTGAATGTAGTTTGAATGTAAACAAGATACAAACAGGCTAAGGACAGAAACCCACAGGGTCAGAGAACAAGCCATGTCAGACTTGTTGAGCCATGTCAGACTGTCCCAAGCTCAGTTGTCCTGGGTCCACTCTTGTTCGCATCTACTTTTCTGGAAGTACAAACACAGTGAGGGTTTTTGGATGTTCTGACACAGATATCCTTCAGAAGAGCCTCAGAAACGGATAACTGGTGCCAGAGCCCAGGTCAAAGTTAAATGCCAAGAAATGAAATGCATAGTCATACCCTTCCAAGGTTACCCCTAGCTACTATATAGGTGGCAATCCACTGAGCACAGAAGAAGTCATCAGGGATCTGGGGACCCAGGGGGACAGTAGCTCGCTTGACTTTCATGTTAAGCAAAGTGGTTATTTGTGAAAAGTACATTGCCCACCTGATCCACCGATCATGAAATCTGATCAAGGAGGTCATCGCCCCTGTACTCACTACTCATGCTCACTATGATTGAGTGGCCAATGCCCCATCTGAACATATCTGGACCCGACACCTGCAGCAGCTGAAAGGGCCCCAAAAGTTCCTCACCAAAAAGGATAAAGGGTCTCAAAAAATATGTCTTATGCTGCCTCGACTGAAAGAACTCCAGCTCCATTCAGCTCTGGCTACCGCTTGCTCAGAGGTGACCTGCCTGATGACATATATATAAGGCTGCCAACCCTGATTTGATGAATATGTTTCACCTCAAAAATCTAGATCCCCTCAGAACCACAAGGGCGACCACTTAAACCCGATGGTTATTAATAGAACGGGTTGGAGGGACAGATCACAGAGAGGCTCCCCTATGCTGTGGAACAAAATCCGTACATGGAGGCGTGAGTAATCTCAGGCAGGAGCACTAAGAGTGAATCTCATTCAATGGATCGGGGATCAGATATGGGGGGATTACTTCAATACATTGCTTGACTTCAATGCTACTGCTAAGGCATAGGTTTTATTCAAACTAAAAGTGGCGAAAGTTAAATAGAATTGCGGCTAGGCTTATAAATGCCCCTAAGAAGAAGCTCGTGCCTAACTCTATGAACCTATGATCCTAAGCTTAAACCTGCTTCCCATTCCACCAGTGTTCAAGTGATTGAAGATGCTTTTGGGGATGCACCTTTAAAGTCAGACTTGCAGCTTCCAGACCCAAAAAAAAAACAAATTTCTTTTACTGAGTAAAAGAAAAGGATAAATGTATGCACAAAAAACTATCGCTGACCAACAGTCACATCACTTGATACAAGAATGGGGGGTTCAGGCTGTTGTGTGCCAGTAAAAGACTTCTGAATCATTTTGGTAAGGTTTATATCTTTGCAACCTTGAGTATTAAAGTTGTAAATTTTGAAACCCATATACTGCAGTGCCCATGAAATATTTTAAAGGAGGTGAAAATCCAAACAAGACTTCAGTGGTAGCCTGTGGCTGACTACATTAATCCAGGTTTCCAATGAGGTGGGTAGCTGTGGCATGAAGGTGAATGTGATGACATTTATGTATATGTTTATTTGCTTGGTTTTGTTCACCAGGTAAGTGTAATAGTCCAATGACCCTTTTCAGTCGTGACCCAAACTGTGTGTGTGTATATATATATATATATATATATATATATATATCTATGCCCGGTTAGATAAGCTCCAAGTCATAAAGTAATAGTAACAGTAACAGTATCACATGTTAAAAATTTCAAACATTTCATGATAACAAAGGTGTTAGACATAGTTACCATATATATAACATCAAGTAGAACTTATAATAATAGACATTAAAAAAACAGTGTTAGACATTACAACTATAGTTATAATGCCTAGTAGGGCTAAAAGTTATGTACAAAGTATTATCAATATGCAAGATATATAAGTTATAGTTGATATATACACAAAATTGTCAGCGAGGTGAAAAGAGCATTCATCTTTTAGTTTCAAGAACTGATCATAAGTCACTAAAGCACGGGTTAAAAGATGTGTTAGTAGACAAGAGTGGAATATGGAAGAATGCTATCCTGGGGGCAACAGGGACAGAACCAGGATTTTGCAAGATGTGTTTTTAGGTGTATTTTGAATTGTTTAGATGAGGGAATGGTCACTACTACATTTGTCAGGGCATTCCAGAGCTTTGATATGTAGTTGGAGAAAAGGGATTCTCCTGCTGAGTTCTTTGTTTTACACAAGCACAATCAGCTGCAAGTAGTGGTCAGAGAAGGCAATAAGGTCAACAGAGACGAGGCTGAAGACCTGGAAGTTGACCGGAGAGAAAGTACACCAGTTCAAGGAATTACTCAGGGCTCTAGCACCCCAAGAAGAGGAGGAAATAGGTGAGGTTGAAGAAGAATGGCAGCACCTAAAAACAGCATGCGTTAGGACTGCAGAAAATATATGTGGCCGAGCCAGGTATGGAAATAAGGTACATAAGGAAAGCTGATGGTGGAATGCAGAAGTCCAGGGAAGTCATCAAAAGAAAAAAGGAGTGCAGGAAGAAGTGGGAGTCAGAAAAGACTGACCAAGCCAGGAAGGACTACTGGTTGGCTAACAAAGAAGCTAACAATAGCAAAGAATAGGGCATTGGAGGCACTGTACCAACTTCTGGAAAGTGAGTCAGTAAGGGGCACAAAGAAACTACATCAGGTTGCAAGACAAAGATAAGGAAGATAGTCAGACACCCTTCATAAGGGATGCAGCAACACCCTGCTCACCAGCCCAGAGGACATCAGAGGCATACGGAAGGAGTATTTCCAGCAGCTTCTGAATGAAGAAAACCACATAGAAGCTGTACTGCCCCAGAAACTGCCTACAATGAGAGAGGAAGAGGAGCCCATCCTAGAAGAAGTCATAACAGCACTAAGGATGATGAAGTCAGGGAAAGCAGCAGGCTTAGATGAGGTCACAGAAGATATGATAAAGATGCTGGGTGAGATTGGGGAGAAATAGCTCCTGAGGGTACTAATAGCAGTGTGGAGAGAGAGGCCTATCCCAGATGACTGGAGAATAAGCATACTCATGTCAATGTACAAGAACAAAGGGGACATCCATGACTGTGGGCAGTACAGAGGCATCAAACTCCTATCACATTGCATGAAAGTTCTGGAGAGGGTGATTGATAAACAGATAAGCAGTAGAATGTAAGATGGGAGATGAGCAGTTTGGATTCAGATCAGGATGCAGCACAATTAACCCAATGTTTGCAGTGAGACAGATACTTGAGAAGAAGCTAGAGATGTGGAGAGAGTCCAACTGAGCATTCCTAGACTTGGAAAAAGCATATGACAAGGTCCCAAGAAAGCTGATCTGAGCAGTACTGTGGTGGTTTGAAGTCCCAGAAACATTGGTAGAATTAGTGCGGGCAATGTACAAGGACCCAATGACTCAAGTATGAACAGCGTTCGGCCTCACAGAGGGGTTCCTAGTGGGTGTGGGTGTACATCAGGGTTCAGCTCTGAGCACACTACTGTTCATACTGGTGATGGACTACATTAACAAACAGGTTGGAGGGGACGGATCAACAAAGCTGATGTGTGCAGACGATGTGGCAATACAGGCAGACTCTGAGCTAGAACTTCAGCAAAGTATAGAAGAATGGAATGCAAATCTGAAGGCACATGGGATGAAACTAAGCACAGATAAGACAGTGGTAATGACAGCAAATTGGGGAAATCAGAAGAAGCTGAGAATAGAGATAGAAGGGAAGATAGTGGAACAGTTAAACAGCTTCAAATATCTGGGAGGAGTAGTTGAGGAGAAGGGTAGTGTGAATGAAGAGGTCAAACCTAGAATCAGAGGGGCTGCAGCCAACTGGCATAGAGTATCAGGTGTAGTCTTTGACAGAAGAATGCCAAAGAAGCTGAAAAGTAAGGTGTACAAGACAGTGGTGCAACCAGTATTACTGTTTGGTACTGAAACCTGGGCAGTAAAGGCAGAACAGTTGAAGAAGCTAGAGGTGATGGAAATGAAGTGCCTGAGAAAGGTGATAGGATGCACACTGTTGGACAGACGAAGAAATAAAGACATAAGAGCAGAAGCCAAAGTAGCTCTAATTGCAGAAAAGGTCAAAGAGAACAGATTATGGTGGCTTGGGCACATTTGTAGAAAAGCAGAAGACAATCTGGTGAGGAAGATTTGGGACAGACAGGAAGAAGGTAAGAGGAAGAGAGGATGTCCAGCAAAGAGGTGGATGGATTGTGTGAAAGAAGATATGTGACAGTCAGGCATGAGTGTTGAGTAAGGCAGGAGTGTGGCACTGAATCGAGAGAGTTGGCGCAGTTAACACAATACCCCGACCCCATGTAGAAAAAGGGGGTTGATGATGATATATCTCCATGTATATATGTATGTATATATATATATATATATATGTATATATAGATATATCTATATATATATATATATATATATATATGTGTGTGTGTGTGTGTGTATATATAGATATCGCGGGAAAATACATATATATATATATATATATATATATGTGTGTGTGTATATATATATATATATATATATATATATATATATATGTGTGTGTGTATATATACATAGACACACACACACACACACACACACACACACACGGTTTCACTTCATTTTACCAAAATGCTGAAATATCATATTTCAGCATTTCGACAGTATAAAGCCAAAATCATCACAACACCGACACTTCACAATCACAAAACCAAAACATCGAACATGCACAATACAGCACACAACACACAAACCATAACACCCACACCACAAAACAATTAAATACAACAAAACACCACACCCCTCCTACATATATATATGAACTCTGAGATCGCACAAACAATAAAGAAAAAAATAATCACACAAACTCACAATCATTTCTCCACCTCCCTACCCTAACCCACTTGTACTAGTTAGAAAAATTCTCACGCACACTAGCTCACCTTAAACTGCAGATACCATCCCAGCCAAATACTTCCGCAATATAACATACGTGCATAACTGTAAATTCGACATAGTCCTATTCGCGCTTATGCACTTTTGTTATTTTTAAGTTTCGACTTCATGGACATGAATTTCTAAAATTCAGTATTTCAGCAATTCATGTTTATGAAGTGAAACCATACACACACACACACACACACGTGTATATATATATATATATATATATATATATATATATGTATATATATGTGTGTGTATGTGTGTATATGTATATATATATATATATATATATATATATATATATATATATAATATGGTTTACCTTCACAATTTCAAAAATGTTTTGTGTGAGTAATGACTTACTCGAAAAAACATATTCGAAATTTTCATTAGCAAACGATCACAGAAACGAATAAAAAAAATGTCAGTTCGAAAGCAAATTGATATTTTTTTCAAATTTACTTTGACATCTGGTGCCCAAGCCCCCCTTCACTCCCACACCCTAGCTAATTATATATACCAACTCTGACAGCGCACAACAGTGAAGGAATGGGTACATATCCCCAATCCCCACTGTAGTGCAGTCTCCATTCAGAATGCCAAACTCAGAAAAGTGCAAATGCACACTGGCATTTGCTGTTTTTGTCTCTTCGGCATATTTTGGTTCACTAATACGAACCCTTGAAAACAGCCTTTCACACATCTGCAGTTGCAGGTGTGCACCTCGGCATTGTGAAGGTAAACCATGTATCTATGTATTTATATCTATATCTAGATATGTTTGTGTGTGTGTGTATGTATATATATATATATATATATATATATATATTTTGTATATAGATAGGTTTGTGTGTGTGTGTGTGTGTGTGTGTGTGTATATATATATATATATATATATATATATATATATATATATATATATATATATGATATATATATATATACACACACACACACACACACACACATATATATATATATATATGATTGATTGTGTCTTTCGGCTTTTCCCGGTTAGGTCGCCACAGCGGAACTCCAGTCCGCTAATGATTGGCAGTAGAGTTTTACATGCTGGTTTGCCGGGCCTAACGCACAACCTTCAACGAAGGAATGCCCGTTCACGCATGTCACCACACAGAAGACGCTCTAACTGAGGATCGAATGGGCAACGTCTAACTGTGAGGCGACAACGCTACCGCACCACCACCACCGCAGTCTATATATATATATATATATATATATATAGATATATATAGATATATATATAGAGAGAGAGATATATATATATATATATATATATTTATATATATATATATATATATATATATATATATAGATATAGATATGTTTGTGTGTGTATATATATATATATATATATATATATATATATATATATATATATATATATATATATATATATATATATATATATATATATATATATATATATATGTACACACACACACACACACAATGAATGTTTTAAATATATTTCACCTAACCTCTAAGATGGATCTTAATTGCACTGGGCATTCAATTGTTTATGCCATCTTAATGCAGTTTACATCTTTTAGTGTGCATGTAGTAAATAAGTTAAAGATTATTATAGTGCTTAACTACCTAAGCAGTTAACAAAAAATAATGAAATGAAAACAAAATGTAAAAGAATTAAACCAAATTAGTAAAAATAAAATAAATCTTTGACAAACCCATTAGTTTCAGAGCATCAGTGGTATACTGTAACAAACTGTACCATAAAGAACACATTTCTGATAGATCACTAGACAATACTGTGAATAATACAGTTTGGAGCAGTGGATACTGTGTGTCGGCCGTGGTGGTACAGCAAGAGGTTTTCTGGTTCGATTCTCGGCTTGAACACCTTCTTTGCGGAGTCTACATGTCCTCCCTGCAGTCGAGTGAGTTTTAAAAAAGACATGCAGGTAGGTGCGTGTGTGTATGTGTGTGCCTTCTGTGAAGGTTGGGCACCAGGCTGGCAAATCGACACCGTAAAAACACCACTGCCAATCAATCTGCGGACCAGTCATCCGCTGTGGTGACCCCTAACCAAGAAAAACCAAAAGACATTGCTTTAGAGCCGTGGATACTGCAATTCTTAATACACTGTAAGATACTTTTGCACCACTGTGAATCTGTTATTCCCAAGCATGTGCACACACAGCAGTGAGTAAAAGGCGGCATATCAACATAAACATTAAATCTACACATTTATATCTGAGACGCTTGTTACCAGCAAGCTGTGCACTTTTCTTAAAGTATTCTATGGTATGTATTGTGTTAACCTAGGACCCTGACTTAGTTGCATTTATTCTTTTCTTAGATCTCTGAATCCTCTCTTAGCAAGCAATTCATTTTTGCCCCCCCCAAAAAAAAAATATATAGTACTAAGCATGATGCTGCAATTTTTGTTGATGCAAATTTGGTTAAACTTAATTTAAATGCAAGTCTAACTGAATTAAGTGCACCTGTGTTCTGCAACATGTTTGCTCCCTAACTGTCATCTTGTTGTTTAGTGGTCGGTAGTATCCTTCATTCTTCAATGTGATAGTAAGGGTGTTTGTTTTTATTTATGTTTAGCGTTGTCGCCCCATAGTTAGACGTTGCCCGTTCGATTCTCAGTTAGAGTGTCTGCTGTGTGTCGACATGCATGAATGGGCATTCCTTCATTGAAGGTTGTGCGTTAGGCCCGGCAAGCCAGCGCGTGAAAGTCTACTGCCAATCATTAGCAGAAAGGAGTTCCGCTGTGGCAACCCCTAACCGGGAAAAGCCGAAAGACACAAAAAAAATCCTTTGTTCGATTCTCAGTTGGAGCGTCTTCTGTGTGGCGACATGCGTGAACGGGCATTCCTTCGTTGAAGGTTGTGCATTAGGCCCAGCAAGCCAGCACTTAAAACTCTACTGCCAATCATTAGCGGACCAGAGTCCTAACCGGGAAAAGCCGAAAGATGCAACAACATCCTTTGTTGACCAAGTTAGTCCTACTAGGCTAGTAGCCTCTTTTCAGTTGAGAACTGAGGTTGTATTGATACTGCTCTGGCCATGACATCGGCGTACTTCCCCTGCTGTTTTCGGTACAATGCATGGGATCTTTTACATCCACCTGAGTTACCACCAACTCAAGCAGAACATGTCATCTGAATGCCAACACATTCAGGAGTGCATCACCACCCTTATGCTGCACAGGAGTGTCAGCAAGCAATATACATGGTTTGAGAATTAAATTAATGTGCTGCCTGTTGTGCCACTGATATTGTAGTAAGAAGATTGAACTTGATGGGACTGATAGCCATTTCCCATTCCTTAAAGTAGTGCAGTGATAATCCCTGTGATTGGCCAAGTGAATGAATGTAAGTATCCTGTTTCCTGTTTGTAATAGACCCTTCATCAGTACACATTAAGCAGTTAATTTACAAAACTTTAAATAGAGGAATCAATTAATCACATGATGTAGCCAGCCTAGTTATTTGAAAAAATATATAACTTGTTACAAAAATAAATTACACTACATAAACATTTCTAAATAGGATACATTAACTTGAAATACATTACTACATATCTTAACTTAAAACCATTATCTAAATAAATATACCCTATCAAAATGTAGATATTATTTAAAAATATTATATCAAATTAAGCAAAAAAGAATAGGCAGTTAAGTGCTATAATTGTACATGTTGCAAAGACCTATATGAGGGTGAACATACACCCCACTAGTAAAAAGGCTTACAATATTAATGCCCTAACTTATTGTAATATAATGCAAATTGTCTATTTAGCCACCTGTAATAACTGTACTTCATTTTATGTAGGGAAAACTACATGGAGACTGTAGGATAGAATTATAGATAATAAGTCAGAAATAAGAAGGAATTTACTAACAAATGCTCTAGTAAACAATATTATAGAAAGGGGAGAAAGTCATAAATTTAGTTTTAGAGTTATGTCGCATGTAGAAATGGGAGTGAGGAAGGGTGATATGAATAATATGTTGGAATTAAAAGAATATGAGTGGATAATCAGGTTACAGGCAGATGTGAAACCAGGCTTAAATAATGCTGTTAGCCTTAAACCAGTCTTATTGAAAAAGCAAAGAGAAAGACTTTGATATAATATTTTTAAATAATATCTACATTTTGATAGAGTATATTTATTTAGATAATGGTTTTAAGTTAAGATATGTAGTAATGTATTTCAAGTTAATGTATGCTATTTAGAAATGTTTATGTAGTGTAATTTATTTTTGTAACAAGTTATATATTTTTTTAAATAACTAGGCTGGCTACATCATGTGATTAATTGATTCCTCTATTTAAAGTTTTGTAAATTAACTGCTTAATGTGTACTGATGAAGGGTGCATTCCCGAAAGCTTTGCTACATAAAGTTTTGGTGTGTTTAGTTGCTGATGTCCTTCAAGGATGCATCTGCAGTCTTCACAAATGGGTTGTCCAGGCCTTTGGAGGATCTCATCTCTTTAATTAATGGGAGCCCAGCCTCACCAGAGACAGGGCCTCTCTCCTCCTCCAGAAAGGCTAAAGAGCAGAGAGCCTGAGCAGAGCCATCAGATGATTCTCTGATGACTCAGAACATACAGACCCTCCTGAGGCTGCTTATTCTCCTTAGACTCTGATGCTGAGGAGTCCATCCCTTCAGCGCATGCTATGATGGAACAATTTCAGTGGCAGACACTCATCACCATTTATATAACTATCTCCCAGGGTCCCCTCTGAAAGGGAATGTTTCTTAGTACTTTGTTTTAATACAGGTATTACCGAAGTATTTTATCCTGTTTGTAATAGGGCAGTATTCTGAAATGGCAGCCCATTTGCCAGTCTTGGAAGTAACATATTGATGGCTGTTGCCTGTCATGATTCAGTAGTAAGAAAGTTAGATACTTTGTGTAATATTTGTAATTGGGTAAGTGTTTTATGTTGGCTTCATTTTGAGGGAGTGAATGAAAGACATTAGTTTAGAATGATTCCAAAGTAATTTGAAAGTTTGTGACTGGTAGTGGGATTGCCAGCTAGTTGTGTTTGCTTTTAATTTGTTAAAGTCAGTCTGAATCATTCTAGAGGCTATCTGTATTTTGGCCATATTTGGTAAATACCACATCGTTTGCATACAGAATATAATTAATTTAAGCAAAGTGAATAGTGAGAACAACAGAGGGCCAAGTACCAAGCCCTGAAAGGACTCCTTTTATGCTGGTTTTGTTCCAAAAGAATGAATGATTTCCACTGTCTGAAGGAATCTATTAGTTAAGCCACAGATGCATCTCCCAAGGCTGCAGTTGCAGGTTTTATTTTAGGGAGACATGCTGAACTGTGGAAAAAGTTACATATTCCTTCCCCAAGAAAAAGTCTCTCTTCTGTGATCCCTATTCCTATACTTTGCAGAAAGGCAGCACTGAGTGACTCGAAGTCCTCCGGGTCTGGGATATGTTAGTTTTCCTTGTAATATTCCCCATGGTAAAGTTTAGTTTCCCTGTAATGTTCCCCACGGTGAAACTTTTGTATAGGCTCATAGGTGAGGCTAGGGATATGAAGTGGTTCCTGAGGATCATCTGGACACAGCACTTGTTCTTTGTAGATCTGACCCTTCCACTGATTCCTTCTTAAAGTACAAGGGAATGACCTTTTACACAGCCCAGAGCAATCACTGTCTGACTGCAGATGCTTTACACTGGCTTGGAGCTCTCGCAGACTAGTTCATCATCCTGATTCAGTGAGATTGCAATACTTAAATCTGGCACATTAGTGTCAGTAAGATGCTGGCACTGATTTATACATTGGTAGTGACTAAAGGTATTTGGTGTAAACTGGCCATCTTCGCTGTTTTCACAGATAACACCACAGTGATGTGGTATAACAACAAATATCCACATCCTCTCTTTTCAGCTCTGCAGACTAGCATTGTCTGCATAGGCAACAGCTCTGCAGAGAGTAGAATGGCATAGCACAACAGTTATGCAAGATGACAGTCAAGCCCCATGAATGGACATTGGACTTGGTGATCTCAAGATCTACTACACAGTGGTAGTGGCGTCCCCTGTCTGATCCTCTTTGCCACCTCCCAGAATTTCCAGATCCAGAGATTCTGCTCTAGATTGCCGTGCAGGTAGGTTTGAGTGATTAATATTTTTCTGCCAACTGAGACAATGGCTTCTTTCTGCTTTTCTAACCATGTCCATTGTTCTCCAAATCTATTGAAAGTCTGGGAGGATCATGGGGGAGATCATGCAGGTCTGATTCTGACAGTCCCCCTTTTGGGACAGCCTTGTTTCTCCCTGCTTCTCCTGCTAAAGAGAGAAGAGGTTTGCACACTACCCATCCATTGCACCTTTCTGAAGTAGCAGAAGGTCACCCTATTGCACCCCAGTCTCAGTAGTCTCAAGTTGACAGCTTGGGGGATAGATCTCTGATATCAGAGTTGGAGATGCCCCCCCCCAAGAAATTAATTTCATTCTAAAAAAAAGCCTGAATGCCCCTAATAGGAAGCGTTGCCTAGATCAATGGAAAATTGTGTTTATGCTATGTAGATTATCACAGTAATCCTTAAAAGCTTCAATACAACAGATCCTTAGCTACCCATTTTAAGGAAGGAATTGTGTATGACGTGATGAAGTTCAGCTTGCCTTCTGTGTCGCTTTTCCTCCCAGTCCACCTACTTTTCATTTGTCTAGCAGTCTAGTCATAGCATGGAATTCCTGCTGGTATTGGTCTCTACTGTCCTGATACTGCGGTGGTGGTGCTGCGGTAGCGTTGTGGCCTCATAGCAAGACGTTGTCTCGTTCAGTTCTCTGCTAGAGCGTCTTGTGTGTGGAGGCATACATGAATGGGGTGTTCCTTCGTTGAAGGTTGTACGTCAGGGCTGGTAACCCGGTACGTAAAAATCCACTGTCCATCATTAGCGGACCGGAGTTCCGCTGTGGCGACCCCTTACCGGGAAAAGCCGAAAGACACAAACAAATTGGTCTCTACTGTCCTGTTTTATATTTATTAATTTATAGTTTATATTTTTATGTTTTATACTTTTATTCCATAGTCAGTATTTTTTCTTACTTTCTGGTCTCCTTGACTTCTTTGAATGCTGTCTTTCTGCTCCCCAACTATTGATGTGCATTTCTTGGTACTGTTTCTTCTCCTGAGATTTTTGTTTCATTTAATAGTTTTCACTGTGTGTGTGTTATGCACTGTTGTCTAAGTTATTGTTTACTTACTTTCCTCTTGTATGGTTTACATTTTTGCTATAATTAGGTTGGGGTTTAGAAAGTGTTGTTACAATTTAGTCTTTCTAGCTGCTGAAAATATTAACTAAGATGCTAAAGTAAAATGTTATGAGCTTAGGACCACATAAGGGGTAAGTGAAGGTAAGCAGTTAATGTTGCTGCTTTTCTGTAGTGATTCATTTGAATAAACAGAATAATTTCATGTAATTTGGTGTGCACTGTGCAGAAAATGATATCAGGTTCTGTGTTTTTTTATCTTTACTTGATTTCAAGCTAATCTGAGCCCAATAGCAAGAAGTACAAAATACAAACATAATTCTGTCAGACACAGATTAAGAGTATATACAAAGGGGACTTACAGGAAGTAGTCAACAGTCACTAAAAATCCCAGCAAAAACACAGAAGAGGTGTATAAGCAGAATAAATGCTTTCCTTTCAGTATATTATAAAATGCCATTAGCAAGTAATGTCAGAGATGGAACAATATTAGTCACAGTCCAATTTGTAAATATCACAGACCAGTGATCAAAGAATAAAAGTGTAGTTTATTATAATATAAAATAGGGTTAGCGCTTTTGCTGTAAAGCTTCATCAGACCACAATTACACTGAGCCAACATTTAAATACTAACTACCAAGTAAAATGGCGCCTTTTTTCAGCAACGAAATTCAAATATGTAACAAGTTGCTAAGATACTGTACACACAGCAGAAAAAAACTTCCATTGCAAATAGATAAAACACAAAAACAAAACAAAAAGAGACAGGTAAAAATCACCTTTACTAAGCTACTGCATACACAGCAAGAAACTTCAGTTATCAATAATGAAAAAACAAAAGAAAGCATGTTTAAAAATCAGTGAGTATTTATCTATGAAATCTGTTTTGAAAAGGAGAAGGTTGAAAAGGTGATTTTTAAATGTCTAATGAAAGCGCTAACCTTGTTTTATAATAAACTATGTTTTTATTCTTGATTACTGGTCTGTGATATTTGTAACTTGGACTGCTGCTAATGTTGTTCTCGGGTATTATTTGCTATTGGCATTTTATGACATACTGAAAGGAAAACAATTATACTGCTTCTACACCTCTGTTGAGTTTCTTCTGGGATTTTTAATGACTGTTGAATATTTCCTACATTACTCCGAAGTAGTTATTTGCCAGGGAGCTTCTCTTTTCTCCTTCATACATGCAGGAAGTATATTGACAGTGAAGAATATAGGTACATGTGTCAATGTACAGTAGGCAAGAATTGATGAAATTTGTATTGTTTGTGTTATGCACTTATTCCTAAAGTCTGTGTAGTTGCTTGGTGTTTTCTTAATTGCAGTTTGGGTATACAACGTGTTTTGTTTCTAGAATAGCTTTTCTGTATGGTTGCTGGTGTTATAACTGGATTTTAATTATCTATGCAAATAAGTTTTGCATTTTACAATATTATATCTGATGTCAATCTTCACTTAATCCTTGACTGTGGGTTCAGTTCAGGACCAAACGACTCGGCCATGATTCCAGATCGCTCTTTCCAAAAACGCTAAACTCTCCCCATAATGCTCTTGACAAGAATACCTCAGATCTTGTTTGCTGCTTCATAGTGCCAGACACGTTCTCTCTTTTGACCTCTTGAGCGACAGCAGATTATTTCAAAACAGTAATTTTTTTCACATCCTTCTTATATAGTTCTTTATAAATGTATTCTCTCTCATTTCTTTAACTACCTGCTCCTTCTAAACTCTTGTATATATGTTTTTTCTTTGTGTGTGTGTCTCGTGAAACCTTTCCCTTTTTTCTACAATTGCAGTAGTTTTTAATATACCATCGTTTGTACTCTTTCCTTACCGCTGTGGTATTTCGTAAGTACTACCATTGTTGGTACGATCTTCCTGTACTTTAACTGGGAAAAAAACTTTCTTAAAGCCTCTTCAGTCTATCTGTATGCATGTGTGTGTGGCTGATCATTTTTTGTGTAATGGCAGACAAACTAGTTAAAGGGACGTTTGGCTTCAAAAGGTTCCAAAAGTGTGATGGGAAACGCCTATTTGTCTCTATTGTTTGGGGGTGTTACATCTACAGGAAGACTGTGCCATTTGTCACAGTTTTAGTCATAGACCCCTAGTCAACCATAGAAATAACTCATTCTTAAGGGTTTGTTTAAATCAGACTTTGATGAACCCTTATCTGGCTCCAAAACCAATGTCAGTTCACCTTCTTCCTCCTCCTCTTCTAGCAAGACAGAGAAGCCTAAGAAAAGAAGACAGTCGGTTCCGACACTTTCTTCGGCACATCTGACTAAAATGGCCAAGACTCTCCTTGGAACTGGTGGGTCAAGTGACTCAGACTTTGGTGCCAGTTTCTGCACTGACTACATCGTGCCAATTTCAGTTTCAGACACTTCCTCTTCAACAAAGCCATTGGAACCAAAGGAGTTTTCCTTTAAGGATTTACCATGCACCAGATATTCTCCTTCAGTTGACCCTGTTTTTGACTGTCCTCCTAGTCCTTTTATGGAGAAACATGCACCCAGGTCTCCTTCGGTGTCTTCCATCTGATCAACCAAGAGTCTAACAGAATCCAATATTTGGGATTGGTGGATCAGCTCCTTGTGGCGAGGGGATTAACTGCTTCTACATTTCCAAGGAATTTAGGTTGTAGAACCTTGGCTACTTCCACTCCACACTTTGTTCCTCCTTCGACTCCAGCTGAGCCTTTGGAGCCCCCGGTAGCGACCTTTCCCATCTTCGACTGCTTTGGTGTTACAGAGCTACTTCTCTGGCTCAGATGACTACCCTGATTTCTTCGGGAACTCCTGGTGTCAAGGCTTCATTGCTGTTTCCGGAGGGCAGGGTTTGACTCCAATCTTTTTGGAGCTGTCCATGCTCCTCGGTGGTTTAGCACATGTAAGCTCGACTCTGGCTTCAGCTTCGGAGGTGCCTTCCTTGGTGCGGGGGTGGGACCACTGTTCGAAGGAGTCTGTTTTGGTTCTGGGCTCCCATCCGTCTATGGGTGGGCCTGTCTTCCAGGCCGCGGAAAGAGCCTTGTCCATTGCGGACACTCAGTCTGTGCCATCCTTGGACCAAACTTCTTGTCCTTCCCCTTGATCAGAGCTTCCCCCAGTCTCTTCCCTGGGATAGAGGACACAAAAGACTCCGGATCGAACCGCTGTGGTTATATCCTCTTTGGATACCTCTCTGAAATACCCCACCGAAGAGGTACCTAAGAAGAGAAAGTGCAAGAGGAAGCAGTTGGACTCCCCTGAGGAGGGTTCCTATTAAAAGATCGAACTTGAAAGCATGAAAAGGCAAAATAGCAAAACTGCATATAAGCGAATTCTTTCCTTGGGAAAGAAATTGCTTGGCCACTTCCATTACTTAGCCATTTTCGTGACTGTAGTGCAATCTCTGAGTTGATATATTTAAGTAGGGGGGGTAGGGGGCACAACCCCCCCACATCGAGGGTGGGCGGTGGGGCAATGCCCCCCTCTTAATTTAATGTTTAAAAAATTATTTTTTGTGAAACGATTTTTTTTCCCTTGGAAAAAAATCGCTGTTCTAAACGTTTGAGATTGTAAGCTTTCACTTACATGGGTTCGATAAATCATCATTCGCTTTTTTAAGCGTTTGATGATTTAACATAGACCCCCTGAGGAGTCCTTCAGTGAAAATACTGATTTTGATGAAGGGGGAAGGTTCCCCCAAGTCAGTATACCTGGAGGCTTTTCGTCCCCAGCCCCGTACCTCTTAGATTTCTCTGCCCGCTGATGATCTCATTAAATTGATAGCCCAGCAGGCCTGAAAGTTACCTGACTCTGTCAAGCCAATTCCTAAGAGACCAGACCATATCCTTTTAGCCCCTCAGGAAAAGCAACACTGGGCCAAGGGAATCCCTGTAGACACCATGGTGATAGCAGCAGCCACCAAAAAGGAACTTGCCAATGAAAGTCCGACTGTCCATCCTCCTAATAAAGAATATAAGACAATAGGTAGATTTGGGAAGTGCATTTATGCCTTATTGACCTTTGCTCTCAGGTCCTTGAATTACATGGCAGATTTTACAAGACTTCTAAGAGATCTGATTAAAGAGCTATCAGATACTCTGGCAGGAAAAGTAGCTGAAGGAGTTCAAAACCATGTGGCTTCTCAGCTCGCCACCCTAGAATCTATTTCCAACTCATCCATGAGGCTAATTGCACATGCTTCTCAAGCGACGAGAGCAACAGGTTCATGCGTAGCCATTAGGAGACACGCCTGGATTTGCTTATGTGATTTTGTGGAGCCATTTAAGTCTTCTTTCGTCAACGCTCCATTTGACAGAACATCCTTGTTTGGCCCCAAAATTTAAGAGCCTCTAGCCAGATGTGAGAAAGATGGGAAGACCCTTTCTGCCATGGGTGTATACTTTTCCACTCCTCAATGGCCTTATTCCAGGAATCAGAGGAGTGGTAGGCTGTAGTTCAAGAAATCCCAAGGGTCTTTCCAGGAGTCACATGGCAACAACTTTCCCTGGGGCAGAGGGGGAAGTAACAATGGAAGACACTGTGGTAGAGGCAGAGGTGGCCCGCAGAATCAGGGTTCCAGGGATTCTTTCCCTGGTAACTCCTATCAACATTCCTGAAAGGAGGCCCAATTGCCAGGCAGTCGGGGCAGATGTTCTTCATCTCACATTGCTGCAGTCCTTACACTTGGGTAGTCCGCTGTCCTCGGTCGGCCCGAATATCAAAGTATAAGGCTGACGTCGGTCAAGGCGCATTTGACTGACATCAGGACGTCAGGGTACAAATGCGCATGACCGACGCCATATCCTCAGTCTTTTGCCGCATGGTCCGATGCAGAAGCAGCATTGCAAGTGCCGGTTGGCGTTCTGAAATTTTTCGATTTCGCAGTTTCAGACCTAGTCAAAGTTGGCTAAGTACCCGTTAGAATATTTTAGTTTTTCTTGCCTCAGTGGTTTACGGATGTCAGAAAAAGTGAATAACTGTATTTCTTGTGGGAAACAGATACCGCATAGAGATTATCATACTTTGTGTATTCCTTGTTTAGGGCCTGAGCACGACGTTGTTGGGTGTCGCTCTTGTGCTAGATTCAATAAGCGCACTATAAAGAGAAGGTTAGATTGTGCCAGGTTAGTCTTCGAAAGCGGTGCAATTATAAAATGCCGCCGGATGCTCCGGCGCCCGCCTTCAAGAAGCGCAAGGACAAAGCAGTTAACCCTAGGCTAGAAGAACCGTCCGTACGGGACGCGGGTTCTTTAGAGGTGTCGGTGGAGCCGGTGGTTCCACCGGAGGTTTCTTTGGGATCCCAGGGAGAGACTTTGTTATTGCAGGATGTGGCCTCTCAGGAGGCAGGTCAGGCTGAAGGGGCTTCTCTGGTTACTGTACTCCCTCCCTTCCTAGGGTGGTTAGGCCCTCTCCTTCTGTTTCCAAGGCTTCTCCCAGAGGCAGGCCAGGTTTAGCTTCAGTTGGTGTCACCCCTAGTTTTTCAGGAACTGTGCCCAAGAAGCATATGCTTAAAATGGCAGAAGATTTGATTACTTTGATTAGGGTTCTTTGCCCTCCTGATAAGAGACCTAGGGTGGAACCTGAGCTAGGGAGTTTTGAGCAGGCTTGGATGTTTCAGAGTCTTGGCTGAAGACTTGCAGGAGTATTCTCCTTATTCTGATTCTGATGTGGATGATTCTACTCCTTCTGCTTCTCCTCCTGAGGATTTTTCTTTTCAGAGACTCTTCATTCCATGAGGGAGCATTTTAAGTGGGAAGGTCAGGACTTCTCTGATTCCAGGAAAAGGCTTAGGAATTTTTGTTTTACCCCAGCATAGGCCTTTGGCTATACCTCCTGTTTTGGATGTGGTGGAAGATGTTTTACAGAGGCTTCTCTTAATCCTGATTCTTTGCCTCCTGCTCCTGTTAAACTGGATAGGTATTACAGGGTGCCTGAAGCTCATAAGTATCTTTTAAGAGTCCTAGGGCAGACCCAGAAACTGTTAGTCAGGGCCTAAAGGTGTTAAGGCTTCTGTTGTCAAGAATCCGGTTCCTACAGATAAAGAGGCCAGGGCTTTGGATAGATGGGGAAAGAAAGTTTATACTTCTTCCACTCTAGCTATGAGGGCTTTGAATTGCCAGTTTCACATGTTGAAATACCAAAACTACCTCCTTTCACAATTGAAGTCTAAGGTTGATGCTCTGGCGGAAGGTATTGATTGTAAAGAGTTACAAGATTTAGTACATGTTTCTGAACAGGTGGGTAAGCATTCTTTGCAATGTGGTTTTGATGCTGTACAGGCCTCGTCTAGGGTGGCTGCTACTGGGTCAGTTCTTCGCAGGCACGCCTGGCTGAGGGATCAGAATTTATCTGACCATGTTAAGACAAGGATTTTAGATGCTCCTTTACAATCTGATGTGTTGTTTGGTTCTCCTGTTGAGGCAGTCTTAAAGAAAATGGAAGACAGGGCTAAGTCTATGCAGACTGTTAAAGATTTTTTGCAGGTTCAGCCTCCGAAGTTTAGTAGAAATTGGCCTACCAAGGGGTGGACGTATCCTTCTTATGATTCCCAGTCTAGGGGTAGGTCTAGACGTGGTAAGGGCAGAGCTCAGGGCTCTTTCAGGCCTAGAACAGGGAGTTCACCTGCACAGTCTTCGGGTGAGGGCAGGGGTCAGTCCTTTCGTAAACAGGCCCAATGACCTACCTTTTCAGCTGCCAGAGCCTTCTCGTCTGGCAGCACCTTTGGGAGGAAGGTTGGCACTTTTCAAGGAAAATTGGAGTTTAATTACCCAAGACAGATGGGTATTGGATATCATACACCACGGTTACAGGTTTTATTTCCATACCTTGCCTCCTTTCAAAGGCATGCCAGACGTTCCTCCTCAGCAAAGAATAGAGGCTCACAAACAAATTTCTGTTACTTCAAATAGGGGCCATACAGCCGGTCCCTATGCCAGAAGTGGGCCTAGGATTTTATTCTCGCCTGTTCCTAGTGCCAAAGAAAGGGAACACGTGGAGACCAATTTTGGATTTATCTACCCTCAACACTTATCTGGACATTCCCAAGTTCAAAATGTTGACGTTACAACAGCTTTTACCTCTGCTGGGCAAAGACCATTGGATGGTAACTTTGGATCTCAAGGAGGCTTACCTTCATGTTCCTATCAGACTGAGTTGCAGGAGGTATCTGCGTTTTCGGGCTGGGACTTCTCATTATCAGTTCTCTGCATTGCCCTTTGGCTTATCTACTGCGCCCAGAGTGTTCACGAAAGTTCTGGCTCCAGTGATAGCTTTCCTCAGGCTAAAAGGAATACAGATCTATCCTTATTTGGACGATTGCCTGATTCTGGCTCAAGGAAGGGACGAGCTTCTTCATCATTTGGAATATGTGATAGCAGTGCTAAGATGCCTGGGGTATTCTGTGAACGAAATAAAGGCCAGTCTAGTACCCTCTCAGGACATGTGCTTTCTGGGTGTAGGACTGAATACAGCATCCCATATGGCCTTTTTGACCCCGGACAAACAAAAGAATCTTTCCCTTTACTTTCATCAATTGTCTCATCAGTCCAGGCTGACTGCAAGGACAGTCCTTCAAGCCTTGGGGTTCATGGCATCTTGTATTCTGGTGCTTCCCAATGCCAAACTGCATATGAGGAAGTTACAATGGTATCTCAAAAATGTATGGACACAGCACTGCCAGGATCTGGACACTGTCATTCAAATAATACCTTGCATACAGAAGGAATTGTTGTGGTGGGCTCAGGAATGTCACCTAAACAAGGGACTCTCTGTGACCCGGCCAGAGGCGAGTCAGATTCTAACGACAGATGCCTCAGACAAAGCTTGGGGAGCTCATCTGAATGGAAAGTGGATACAAAACAAGTGGCCTGCCAGACTACAACATCTACATATCAACTTGAAGGAGATGTTAGCAGTCCAGTTTGCATTAATAGCTTTCAAGGATTTACTTCTTCCAGGGTAGGTGTTGATTCTAACAGACAACACAACTGTCATGTGGTACATCAACAAGCAAGGGGGAACACATTCTTATCCTCTATGCAGGCAAGCAATGATTTTGTGGGAGACTGCTCTCAGTTTACAGCTAAATCTTCAGGCAAGGTTTCTGCCAGGAGCACAGAACTCCTTAGCAAATGTGTTGAGCAGACGAATCATGGATCCCCACGAGTGGAAATTGGATCCTCATGTATTTCAGAAATTGACAGTGTCATGGGGAACTCCAGACATAGATCTGTTCGCTTCTCCACTAAACCACCAGCTGCCAAAGTTTTGCACGAAAATCTTTCATCCCACAGCTTGGAAAGTGGATGCTCTTTCTTTCAATTGGAGCAATCTTCATGTGTATGCCTTTCCACCACTGCCTCTCCTCCCAAAGGTACTACTAAAGGCCAGACAGGACAAGCCAAGGATGATTTTGATAGCTCCAGATTGGCCTCGACAGCATTGGTACCCATTACTGAGAAGCCTGGTGGGGCCTCCATGGCCTTTGCCTTCGATTCCACACCTGTTGTCTCAGGAGGACAGTCATTTGCTCAATGTCAAGCTTCACTCTCTTCACCTAACAGCCTGGCATATTCTGTTTTGAACCATAGTGGGTCTCAACTTCCACAGCAAGTTTTGAATGTTATTTTGGAAGCTAGAAGGCCTAGTACAAGGAAAGTGTCGCAGATAAATGGAAGAGATTTTTATTTTGGAGTGCAGCAAAGGATTTTGATGTTTCTGAGCCTAATTTAAGTGCGGCTCTTCAATATCTTACTGAATTACTGGACAAAGGTTTGTCCTTTTCTTCTATTAAGGTTCATGCTGCAGCAATTTGACTCACTATGATTGTGACCCACCATTGTTTTCTCATCCTTTGTTCAAGCAATTTCTTAGAGGGCAAAGAATATAAGACCCCCATTAGAGCTCCTACTCCTGCTTGGGATCTCAATTTTGTGTTGGAGAAACTCACTCTACAACCTTTTGAGCCTGCAGCTACTACCGAGTTGAAATATTTATCATGGAAGACTGCTTTTTGTTGGCCATTACCTCTGCAAGAAGGGTTTCTGAGTTGCAGGCCCTTATGGCGGTTGAGCCTTTCTTAATTTTCCAAGGATAGGGTATCTTTACTAATCCTTCCTTTATGCCTAAAGTGGTTTCTAGTGTGGCTTTAAACCAAACTATTCATTTGCCTACTTTCAAATCCCCAAAATAAAGGGGAAAAGATTTTGCACACTTTAGATGTACAGGCAGTTGCGATATTATTTGGACAGAACTAAAGGGTTCAGGCAGTCTCAGCAGTTATTTGTTTCTTTTTGCTTTGAGTTCTCAGGGCAAGCCTGTGTCAAAACAAACTATTTCTAAGTGGATTGGGTTTTTGTGGTTTTGCATTTATTCCCATCATGGCAAGGAGATTCCAGCTGGGATTAGGCCTCATTCCACTAGGGCTACTGCCACAGCTTTTTGAGGGGTGGCAACTAAGGATATTTTGGAGGCAGCTACTTGGAGTTCAGTGCATACTTTCTCTAGGCATTATCACCTACCACTTTATTCTAAATCTAGGCCTGGTTTTGCCACTGCTGTTTTTGCAGGGCATTTTGGCAGCTCCTGCTTCCTATAGTTTGGCCATCCTCCTTACCTCTGCTTTGGGATTCTAAAGTGTAAGGACTGCAGCAATGTGAGATGAAGAACATAGTACAGTTTTGTACCTACCATAAATGTAGATGTTCAAGATCCACATTGCTGCAGTCCTACTCTCCCTCCTGCCCTCTGTAGTTAGAGGCGGTTGTGTGGGGTTGGGTTGTCAATATGGTGTATATTGTATATATTGTACATATTTTTAGTGCTAGGATGGTTGGTTGTTTGTTTGCTGTCTTTTGGTTTTGACCTTTCTTTTTAGGGTCTTCTGACATCTGGGGCAAGAAAAGACTGATGCGATATTGTGTACCTCATGGCCTGATGTCAGTCATGTCGTCAAATGCGCCTTTGAGCCTTATACTTTCCCTGGGGCAGAGGACAGCGGACTACTGTGTAAGGACTGCAGCAATGTGGATCTTCGAACATCTACATTTATGGTAGGTACAAAACTGTACTTTATCCTTGCACCAATCTGCCTGGCTAAGGATAACAACAGACAATTGGGTGCAGAGGATTATAACCAGAGGATACAAAATCCCCTTTTCAGAACAACCAAAGATATTGATAAAGATCCCGGACATTTCACCCAGTCACAGGGATGCAGCACTCTTAGAAATTCAAAAACTGCTTGACAAAAGAGTCATCCAAGCAGTCCCCCCAGACCAGATAGGGTCTGGAATTTACTCAAGGTTATTTTTAGTACCAGAGAAGATGGGACGGGAGACCAATTTTGGATCTCAGCCTGCTGAGCAAATCAGTTCAGAAAAACAAATTTTGGATGGGCACGGTTCAGTCTATTCTTCTGTTCTTGGAAAAAGATGATTGGATGTACTCAATAGATCTTCAGGATGCGTATTATACAAAGATGAACAAGTGGTCCAGAACATTTCTGAGCTTACAGCTGGGGGACAGTCACCATCAGTTCAGGACACTGCTCTTTGGTCTCACCACAGTTCCCAGGGTGTTCACCAAATGCATGGCAGTGGTAACAGCTCATCTCAGCTTGCAAGGATTCTAGGTGTTTCCATATCTAGACTGGCTCCTTACTGCTCCCACCAGTTATCTATTTGTAGAGGCTCGAGACTATACTGTTCTCATTTGCTCCCACTTGGGTATCACCGTAAACTACGAAAAATCCCATTTAGAATAATTTCAACAGCTGGAATCCATTGGAGTGATGCTCAACGCAATCACAGGGATTGCTTCTCTTCCCATAGAAAGACCTCAGAGGATCAGATCACAAGTCAGTCAGATTATTCACAACAAGAGGGTACTAGCAAGACTCTGCCTACAAACTCTAGGGTCAGTGGCAGCCTCTATCACTCTAGTTCCACTATCGAGATATCATATATGAATTCTTCAGTGGCTCTATCGTCTCAATGGTCCTTACTAAATCAACGAGTATCCCACGATCACCAATCATTGCAAGGAAGATCTGATTTGGTGGCTGATTTGGTGGCTTCAGTCTGACGAGTTTGTTGAGTCATCCATTTGTTCCCCATCAACCCCAAGCTGTAGTGACCACAGACTCACCTCAGATGGGGTGGGAGGGCATTATCTGGGAAAGACAGTCCAAGGCACATGGTCCCATCGTGGAGGCCAGTTTGCATATCAGTGTTCTAGAGATGAGGGCAGTGCTGTTAGCATTGCAAGCATTCCAAGCTACCCTTCGGAGCAATTGCAATTCAAACAGACAATATGTCAGTAGTTTGGCACATCAGTAAGTAAGGGGGTACCAGGTCTTACCCTCTTTGTCAAGAAGCTCTCAGCATGTGGCAATGGGCAATTTCTTCTGGCCACTTTCTACTAGCAATGCACATTCCGGGGAATTCCAACTTGATTGCGGACAAGTTGAGCAGGACAGTCCTCATGCCTCACTAGTGGTCTCTCATCCCATGAGTGGTAAACAAGCTATTCTACCACTGGGGCCAACCTTGCTGCGAGCTCTTTGCATCACCCCTGAACAACAAGTGCAGCAGTTACTTTGCCCTAATTCACCCTCTGAGGGAGTCACCGAGAGATCCTCTCCTTCACGACTGGCCCCTTGGTCTGTTGTATGCCTTTCCCCCGATTCCTCTGATTTCCCAGTTTCTAAAGAAAGCCAACAGGTTGAAGAACAGAAAAATTCTCATGGCCCCATTCTGTGGCCACGACAGGTCTGGTTTCCCTTCCTTTGGCCTCATCTACTTCAGAAACCTTGGATACTGGACCCAGCTCCAGCTCTATTGTCCCACCCAGAGGGACTGATTCATCTGAATCTTCAGCATCTGAAGTTCACTGCGTAGCTTCTCCAATTCCCATGATAGTCAGGGATTATTCTCTCACCTCCCTGGTTCAATGCATCTTTCTAGCCTACCACAAACCTTCAACAAGAAAATTGTGCCTTAACAAGTACCTGAAGTTTACTAAATGGTTGTTAGACTCAAATCTTGACCCATATTCTGTGCCTCTTGATAAGTTCTGGCTTTGTTGAGAGTAGATCCTCTGTACTTAATTTGGGTAACTTTGAAAGAGTAACACAGGCTGTTGAAAGCAGTCATGCTGTGTCCAAACAGTGTACCTTGCATCTGACTGCAATCTCTGACTTTCATACTAGTTTAAATGGTTCATCACTTATGTCCCACTGACTCTGGGAATGATAAGTCCATCAGCCTGATGTGTCGTATTTGCAAGGCAATGGAACATATTGTATCTAATCTGATAAACTATGATGTTAAAAATCTTATCATGGTAGACACACAGCAATTTGGCTTTGTTGAGGTTAGATCCTCTATACATAATTTAGTTAACTTTGAAAGAGTAACACAGGCTGTTGAAAGCAGTAATGTTGTGTACAAACAGTGTACCTTCCATCTGGCTGCAGTCTGTAACTTTCATTAAATGGTTCATCACTTATGTCCCATAAACTTTGCAAAGCCTTTTTGAAATGAACCTTAATGCTAAGACCTCCATATAAAGAACCCTTTGCACCTTGGGATTTGAATATGGTACTTTAATCTCTTATTTATTCCCCATTCGAACCTTCTGCAAGTTGTGATTTGAAGTTTTTATATCCTGGAAAACGTTATTTTTGATAGCTATTACTTGTGCTAGAAGGATATCTGAGATACAGGCATTATCCTGCAAACCTCCTTGTTTAATCTTTCAAAAAGACATGGTTTCCCTGTGAACAAATCTTAACAAAGGTTGTGTCCGAGACAAATATTAATCAGACTGTACAACTCCCAGTCTTTTTTTCACAACTATTCGACTAAAGGAGGGTACTGTCTACACTTATTAGATGTGCACAAACAACTACGTTTTTATTTTCACAGATCTAAGGAATTTAGACAGTCTGATCAGCTATTTTGTTTCCTTTTCTTCAGTTACTTTGGGAAGACCAGTTTCTAAAGTTACTCTTGCTAAATGCCTTATAGACTGTATCACCTTTGTTTATAATAAAAAGGGAATGCATCTTCCAGGACCTATTGAAGCTCATTCAACTAGAGCAACAGCAGTTTCTGCTGCCAGAGCTCCCTTAGATGATATTTGTGCAGCAGAGACATGGGTATCTCCTCATACTTTTGTTATGCATTACAAACTGGATCTGGTCTTTTAAGTCATGGACATCATTTGGCTCGATGGTGCTCAGGAATATTCTTCCGTGAGAGCTCCCAAGGTTCAGGTAGCTAGGGTCTCTGTCCCACAGTCAAGGATTAAGTGAAGATTGACAACATCAGGTAATCTTACCATAACGTTCCATCTGTGTTGTTGATCTTCACTTATCCTTGACATTCCCACCCTCCTTTCCCCCTGCCTTTAGGGCTCATGGTGAATCAGACCTCCAATGATTGGCTTTCAATATAGAGATGCAGATATGGCCTCTAATCTGTTATTTCCTGGATGTCTCTGTTCTTTGCAAACTATCTGAGTGTTCTTGTAAGGAGCATTATGGGTAGAGCTTAGCTCGAGAGTTTTTGGAAAGCGCGAGCTGGAATAACGGCCGAGTTGGTTCTGAGGTTTGGAACCGAACCCACAGTAAAAGAGAAGTGAAGATCGACAACAGAGATGGAATGTATGGTAAGACATAACTTCTTTTTTTTTTTTGTTTGTTTTTTACAGTATTTGCATCATAATCACTGCACTAAAACAGTCATACGTGAAATTTGCTCTTTGGGTCCCTCTGTTTAGTTGAGGTGTGACCATTATTTATTTATTTTACATTTGTTAACCGGGCTAGTCTGGCTGGATACATGTCCATTTTCAGCAGAGGCCCGAGGAGAAAAGCTCCACTAATAGACTACGACAATACATGAAGACTACTTTACTAAGTAGATCAATCTTTTTAACAGAGAACAAACACAAAACAAATCAAAATGTCCAACAGAATACAGATTGTCTTGACTAACTTAAGTAGGTTACAGTATGATTAAGATCAAAGTTCACATCTTGTGGTTGAGGAGATAAATTCAGGCACAAGAAAATACAGTTGAGTAAAGGATATCTGAAGTGTAGGTATGTGAAAATTAATCATTTGTCAGAGGTAGAGGAGAGCGATGGAATTAAACAGAGTGAAAAGAAAGCTAGTAGTTAGGTATGCTAAAAAAATGCAAGTTAGAAGGTACGGAGAAAAGTTGGAAGTAAACTTAAGGGAGCAAGGGATAAGAGGAAAAAGAAAAGTGTGGGTAGAGTATGTTTAGATAGGGTAATGGTATTTAATCAAGTTAACTGTTAAGAAAGTACAGTTAAACAGGAGAGTGAGGTATATAGGCAGTGAGACAAGGGAAAAGGGTGAGGGACCAGAAAGGGGGTTAAGAATGTTAGTTTAGGTAGGAATGGGAGAGTAAAGAAAGAAAGATGCAGACTGTTCAGAGTAATAAAACAGTAGTATGCTCAGTCAGGATTAGAGCAGGGGCAGAGCCAGTGGATTTGTAGGTGGTTTTTTATCTGTTTTTTGAAAAGGTGACATGATGTTAGGGAGGTCAGTTCAGTGGGAAGTTTATTCCAGTATGAACCGATAGTGTTTGCAAATAGGGAATCACCTGATTTATTATGAGATTTCAAGGTAGTAACTAATAGTTTGTTGGCTGATCTGAGTGTCTTGAGATTCTTATAAGGTGTAATGACATTATTTAGTATAGGGATGTTGGAAGGGTAATGGAGAATTTTGAAGGTGATGACTAGTTGTTGTAGGAGTATAAGGTTTGGGAGTTCAAGCCAGTTGAGTTTCTTTAAGTTTAGGCAGTGGTGAGTTTGGAAGGGTGAGCCAGTGGCAAATCTGGCTATACTGTGGTAGGCAGTATTCAGTTTCTGAAGATTACTCTTAGATAAGTTGACAAAGGAGGGGAGGCGAGGTAAGTGTAGAGATAAGGTGAGTTTGGGCTAGGGCTACTCGGAAGAGGCAGTGAGATAGGGCTTTAGTCTGTATAGGGCACCAATCTTTTTATTAACAGTTTTGATAGTTAAATCAATATGATGGTCGAAGTTAAGCTGGTTATCTATGGTGACGCCTAGGAGTTTAGTGCAGTTGTCAGGTTGGATGATGGTGCCATTACAGGATGTTATAGAGAAAGAGATAGGGTGGATTTAGAGGTAGGGTAAATAGTATTAGTTTAGTTTTTTTGGGATTCAGGAGGAGGCAGCTATGTTGAAACCAATTTTCTGCTGCAGTAAAGACTGCTTGGGTGGTGGAGTGGAGTTCTGCTGGGGTAGGGCGAGCAGATGAGAGTAGAATCATCTGCATTGGATGCATGTGGATGTTGGTAGGGAGTTGGGCAGATTGTTGATGAAAGTGGAGAAAAGTAGGGGGCCTAGGATGGATCCTTGTGGGACACCAATAGTGACAGGGAGTAGAGTGGATAGATGGCTGTCCCACAGTACAGCTTGTTTCCTATTAGTTAAATAGGAGTTGAACCACTGTAAGGCTAGAGAGTCCAGCGAAAGAGATTTTAAGGTATCAAGGAGAAGTTGATGGTTGACCATGTCAAATGCCTTTGAGAGGTCTAGAAACAGTCGGAAGAGAATAGGTTTTTACTGATTTTTATTTATGGTATCAGAGAAGGAAAGAAGGGCAGTAGTAGTGCTGTGGTAGGGTCTGAAGCCATGTTGAGAGTCTACAAGCAGGTTGTTATTTAAGAGATAGTTTAGGAGTTGATGGTGAATACAGCGTTCCATTATTTTTGATAGAGGCTTATAGGAGGGCGATAGGTCTAAAATTGGATAGTTCATTAGAGTTTCCTCCTTTGTGGAGTGGAATAATGTGGGAGATTTTCCAGCAGGATGGAATTTTGGATTCTGTTATGGTTCTGTTTATTAAGATGGATACTGGGTATGCTATTTCTTTTGCAGCTAATTGAAGGAATTCAGCAGGAAGTTTGTCAGCCGAGGGTGTACAGGGTTTTAGTTTAGACAGTAGTTTCTGTATATAGGTAGTTGAGACGGTTTCCAGTTTTAGTGTATGGGTATTGCTGGGGATGGGAGTAGTTTGGAGGGGGGGGGGTGGAGTCATAGAGCTTGCAAGTGAGTTGACAGTTTGAGAGAAGAAATTGTTAAAGGTGTTGGCTATGATGCTAGGTTGTATTTGTGCTAAGCTAGCTGGGGTAGGTGTTTTGGTATTGCCTGGATGGAGAAGTTTATTAATTCCTGACCAGAATTTTTTTGGGTTTTGGTTATGGTTTTGTTGGTATTGAAAGTTATAGTTTTTTTTATCTAGGATGACAAGTTTCTTTGTTTTGTTTCTTAGATGTTTGAAGGTCTGATGGTCAGTGGGGTTTTTAGTGGATCTCCATATTGACCATGATTTATTTCTCGTTCTCATAGTTTGTTTAGTAGTAGCAGAGAGCCAAGGAGCTGCTTTGGATCTGATTTTAACTAGTCGGGATGGTGCATGTTGGTTTAAAATTTGTAAGAAGGTATTGTTGAAATGCATTACTGCATCATCTATTGGGAGGTATTTTAGGTAGACCAGTTATATTGTTTGAGTTCAGTTTGAAAGGATGACAGATTGAATGCTGTTCTATTATATTTGGTCCGATAAGTAGGTTGTTTAGGGATGTTGCATTTTTTTTTAGTGATAAAGGTAAGGAGGTGGTCACTAATATTGTCTGGGAGTATGCCTGTATTATAAGAGAGGGGATTGTTGTTGGTTAGTATCCAGTCTAGGATTGTTTGTTTGTGGGTGGATTTATTTATTCTAGTAGGAGAGTTAATGGTTTGGTGAAAGTTAAAGAGGTTAAGGTGTATGGTGGGTTTGGGGGATATGCAGGAGTTCCAGTCGATATTAAAGTCACCTAGGATAATGGTTTCCTGGGGGAAGGTGCTAGAAATCCAGCAAAGGATATTTTCTAGGGTGTGGATGTTCTTGCCTGGGGGGATGTAGGAACATATTATGTTTATAGATTTGGTTGTGTTGATTTGGAGTTTGGTACATAGCATTTCAGCATTTCCTGGTGTGGAGAAGGAGTTAATTAAAGTTAGCTGAAGTTGGGATTTAAACAGGAGGGCCACTCCTCCACCTTTTTTGTTAGTGCGGTCTAGTCTTAAGGTACTATATCCTGGGGGGGTGAATTCATTGTCTTTGTAGTAGGTTTAAGCCAGGTTTCTGTGAGGCATAGGATATCAAAGGCATAGAAATCAATTAAGGCATGGAGTTGAGTGATTTTGTTGTTAATGCTACGGATATTAAGATGAGCAATTGAGAGGGAGTCTGAGGAAGAGTGTGGGTTAGCGTAGGTGGTAGTTTGTATTAGAGGGCTGAGGTTTTGGGGGGTATTGGGGCCAGGGTTGGGGTGGATATCTCCATATATAAGTAAAGGAGTTTGTGGTGGTTGTAGGGGTTTTGTATATTTGAATGATATTGGGATGAGTCTCTTAGAGGTAGTGAGTTGGTAGCGGTGGGCTTTATGGAAGAGAGGGGGGAGATAGGGACAGGTTGCTAGTATGTTAATGTGTGCTAGTTTGGGTAGGGGAAGTGTAGTAGTAGTATCTTTGTTTGAAGATGGAGTTTGTAGTAGCATGAGATTTTCATAGGAGGTAAGGGTGTAGTAGAGAAGTAGAATGTTTAGGAGAAGAAGAGGTGAGAGAATTTTTAGGGTAGAGGGCATAGTTATATAGAGTAGGAGGTTAGAGTTAATAGGGTAGTAGGGAAATAGGAGGTAAGGTTTCAAGAGAGGGTGTGGTGTAGAGTAAGGTATAAGATGGTGGATATAATGGAGAAGATGTTATAGGTTGGTGGGTAATTAGGGGGTGTGTCCAGGGAAGTATAAAGGTAGGACCCCTGGGGGTGGGTGGGAATTGGGGGTAGGAAGGGGAGGAGTGAGCGTAACGAGCGGGAACAACAAGACAACCAGTAACAGAAAAACAATCAGTCAGGAGGTAGAGAATAGGTGGATTAGGGCCAAACCAATTGAAGTTTAAATAAGTAAAATGTCTATATATGCACTTATGTGCAGCATTTACATTGTCATCTTTAATTTGATTTTTATTGCATTATTTTAAGAAAGCATCAATGTTCAGAAGGCATGGTCTCCTTACCTGTTTTTTTGCATCTACTATGCCATTTGTTTTTCATTGTCAAAGGTTCTGCAGATAATTACAACGCAGTATTGGCAGGACTAAATAGTAGTTGTGAGTTTCTCAAATTCACACTTAGTGGTTTTGGTTACAGAGTTAACTATCTAGATATATGGCTGGAATAAGATTTTGATATCCAACAATTTACAAATAGAATTTATAGGAAGAATATTTATGTTAATAACTACTTGCATTTTTGTAGTAATCACCCCATGCACATTAAGAAAAATGTTTCTAAAGGTCAATACATAAGAGCGTCTCGGATGACAACAAATGACAAAATATTTTTGGAAGAAATTGATTTCATCACTAATTTATTTTGTGAAAGAGGCTATTCCGAGGCACTGTTGCAGGAAATCAGTGCTGATATTATTAATAAAAGGAAAACTGTATTTTCACCTATTTTGGCAATCGGCTTACCAGGGCAAATCTTGACAGTTCAACAAGAAAGTAATACTATTTCAGATATGACATCATCTATCCCTAGATGTATAATTGACATGTCTGTTGATAGTAATCCTATTAAAAAAGTGATTGGAAACAACTGGAAGATCATTCTTGGTAACAATGAAATAGTACCTTAGGCAATGCACCTAGTTTTGTTTCAAAAAAATCTAATACTATTAAGAACATGTTAGAAAAAAATGACAATTTGATAACTGCACCTATATCAAATAAAACTAATGGTATGTTCAAATGTTTTGGTTGTAATATGTGTAGGTGCATTCAGGAAGACCCTTTTATTAATTTGCTTCACTTGGACAGAACTATTAGTGTAAAAGGCAGATTTAATTGTAATTCATCTAACATAGTTTGCATTGCAACCTGCTCAGGGTACACTGCATTTTATATGGGTATGACCACTAGGAATCTTTGTACAAGAATAAGGGAACACTATTACGCTATTAGAACTGAAGATGATAAGAATTCTTTATTCAAACACTCAACCATCTGTAGTTCATATAAAAAATTATGTTTAGTGTCTTAAAACAAGTTATCAAAGATCTTAGAGGTGGTAATATCAAAAATAAAGTTGAAAGAAAAGAATCATTGTGGCAGCTTAGATTAGATGCAGATTAGGTCCCCTGGACTAAATGAATTTATAAATATCAAATGTTTTTTAACAGAAGGCAATTAACATCTAATTTTATATGTAGTAAAGTATTGGAGTTTACATATTTTATTTTTAATTTATTTTTAAATAATATGTATATTTTATTATTGTATTAAATGTATTTAATTTATGTTTGAGAGAACATACAGTATGTTCAATAATATTATTAAATATTGTTTCAGTTGTAGTGTTATATTGCTTTAAATTAGTAAGCATAGTGGAGTAGATTATTGTTCTGCAATTAGTCTAATTGTTTTATTAATACATAATTAAGCATGGGAGGGGCATGATATATTTGTATTTAAACTTGTGAAAAGTTTGTATGGATGTATTCTGAAGAAGTCTTTCGACGAAAGCGTTAAGTAAAAGTTTTTACGCTCAAATGTCTTGGCTGTTTTTCTCTGGTATTCCAGTATTTGGTTTGTTGTTGTGGCATTTCTATATTTGCTAGAGACCATATCACCTGTAGACAGCTGTGTCATTTCACAGTCAGTTACACAACATCCTCTGTGATCCCTGAAAATCGCATAAACTTCCTAAATGTACATGTTAAACTCTATAAACAAGAAGTCCATTTTTATAAGTTTTAACTACCCCTGAATAAACTGGAGCACCTATACCTCCAAAGTAGGATATCCACAAAAGTTCTTAGATTTAATTAAAAAAGAAAAGTGCCTGGACAGGATTGATAACAAACCCATTAGAGGACAATGTCCTTGTCCTGGTCCTTACAGATGCGGCTTTTTCATCTGCTATTCCTCCAGTTAAGTCAGATTATAAAACGGCTACCTTCATCTTTCATATCTCAAAAACTAATGACCCTTGGGACCTCACCACAGCCTTTAAACCAGCATAATTATAGATGACTAATACTATTACACTGCTTTTCTAGATAGATGTCCTGCATTTCTCTTTGTCTTTGAGATTGTGGCCCTTGCCTAAATACAGCACCAGTGGTCATTTGAGTTTGAGACTTTTGCTCTAAACCCACTGAAATCTGTTATTTCAGATTTCTTACCTGGGGTAGTGCCCACAACCCTCCTGGACTTGGGCAGTCATTACTAAATACAGTCCTGGATATTGACAAGAATATCTGTGATATTGCATTGGGGTGAAACGGCTAGGCTTGAAATGACCTCTCGGTCGATAGCCTTGTAACCTCCTATGATCCTATCATTAAATGTACTAATCCCATCAAATTCTGTGATGATGATACAAAATTCATTTGTAGCTGCATCACTCCAGACATTGCCACTGCATGTATTCTATGCTCACTTAAATATATAAAATTGGCAGTCCAAACCAAATCTAAATACAATGGGAAATTTTAAAACAAACTACCCTAGTGGTCTGCTAACATAAAGAAACTCTACAGTAAAAGGAAAAAAACTCCTTAACCAATTAAAATGCCCTAATCTGAAGGTAAGGACTATTACAAATCCTTCTTTAGCTACTTTAGCAAACTAAGAAATAAAACCCAGGTACTGTGAACTTATTCAAAAAGGCACCACCTATTTTGATCCAGTGAACATTGAATTTGTTTCTAATATATTTTACCACAGAGATTACTGTCCATTCATTACCCATCCTCCCACTCGTCATTATAGAACATGTTCTGAAGGTCAATGGGACTTGATACACCTGGCTAAAAACAATCCCTGGTAGCCAATCCTAAAAATGTTTAACTTGAGTTTAGCCACTGACTAAAGATGCCACTACCCCAAGGATAGCCACACCACTGACTCTGGGAATTGTAGTTCTATCAGCCTGATGTGTCTTATTTGCAAAGTAATGAAACATATTATACCTGATAAACTATGATGTTAAAAATCTTTTCAGAGTAGACTCACAGCAATTTGGCTTTGTTGAGGGTAGATCCCCTATACTTAATTTGGTTAACTTTGAAAGAGTAACAGGCTATTGAAAGCAGTCATGCTGTGTCCAAAGAGTGTACCTTGACCTAGCCAAAGTATTTGACTCCCCTCCCCCCATTTTGGCATAGTTAGTAAGTTTAGGCCGGCTAACATCTACCTGAAATCAACTGGACGTATAAGTGAATTTAAGTACACTTTTATCTGCTCTTTTTCATATAGTACTGTATTTAATTTATTTGTGTTTTTCACTGAATATTAACTCAACTGAAGTTGTGGCTGTCTCTCTACAGAGTACTTGTTAGAATTTCTGTGTAGTCATTGATAGCAGTGGGGGGTAATTTCACCTCATCACTGATATTCTCTCCTGCCTTATATAAGTGGTACATTTTGAGTTATCTCTGCTTAATATTTGAGCTTTGGCCGGCTAGCATCTACCTGAAGTCAAATGGACATATAAGTGAATTTAAGTACACTTTTATCTGCTCTTTTTCATATAGTACTTTATTTATTTTATTTGTGTTTTTCACTTAATATGAACTCAACTGAAGTTGTGGCTGTCTCTTTACAGAGTACTTGTTAGAATTTCTGTGTAGCCATTGATAGCAGTGGGGGGGGGGGTAGTTTCACATCATCACTGATATTCTCTCCTGCTTATGTAAGTGGTACATTTTGAGTTATCTCTGCTTAATATTTGAGCTTTGGCCGGGTAACATCTACCTGAAATCAAAAGTGAATTCAAGTACACTTTTATCTGCTCTTTTTCATATAGTACTGTATTTAATTTATTTATTTATGTTTTTCACTGAATATGAACTCAGCTGAAGTTGTGGCTGTCTCTCTACAGAGTACTTGTTAGAATTTCTGTGTAGCCATTGATAGTGGGGGTAATTTCACCTCATTACTGATATTCTCTCCTGCCTTATATAAGTGGTATATTTTGAGTTATCCTCTGCTTAATATTTGAGCTTTGGCTGGCTAACATCTGCCTGAAATCAACTGGACGTATAAGTGAATTTAAGTACACTTTTGTCTGCTCATTTTCATATAGTACTGTATTTTATTTATTTATTTGTGTTTTTCTCTGAATATTAACTCAACTGAAGTTGTGGCTGTCTCTCTACAGTTAGTTGGTGGCTTTGAAATTGCCCGCCCCTCTTGTAGATTTGTATTTGGATACTCCTTCTGGGTCCATCTCATTTGCTCACTCAGCTGAGTGCAGTGAGATCATATTCTGATTTCAGGCACTCCTACTGTGTACAAAGTGAACATTTGGGAAGGACAACCCCTGTAGCCTCTTAATCCTGCTCTGTTCCCTCCCTCAAAAAAAAAAAAAATATATATATATATATATTTTTTTTTTTTATTCAGGTGCTCTTACTGTAACTGTCTTAGTTGCTCTTCTGTGTGCTGTTATCTGTTCAGTCGCTCTTACTCTGCACTTATCACTGCTTGTTAGTAGCCTTCTAATTTACTGCCTTCTGCACTTGTTTTTTAGTCATTTGTTAATTTAATTGCATTTATTTGAACTGTATTTGCTGTAGTGTTGCTACACACTCTGGTGTGTTGGCCTGCACTGCAGTTTGAATTGTATTTACTGCTGTTTTAGCTACTTTTCTATAACAATAAATAAATAAATAAAATTCTAAGCTTGTTTCCTGCCTTTCCTGTAACTAGTCAAGTCCAGATACAGACTTGCTGTATCCAGGACTGCTGGTAAGCTTCTGAGCCCCCCCAAGCCTTTCTGTGTTGGAGGGAAGCCTTCTAGCTTATCAGTGGGAGTGGTAAGCACTAGGTAGCCTATCTACCGTGGGAAGAGTGGGTTTTGGCCCTGAAATTGTAGTTCATTGGCCGTTTGGGCAGTTTTCCATTTCTTTAAACTTGCTGGCTTAAAAGCCTGCATTCGTACTTCCCGCCTTTCCTGTAACTAGTCTAGTCCAGGTACAGATTTGCTGTATCCAGGACTCTTTGTAAGCTTTTGAGTCCCTCAAGCCTTTCTGTGTTGGAGGGAAGCCTTCTAGCTTATCACTGGGAGTGGTAAGCATTAGGTAGCCTATCTACCACAAGAAAAGTGGTTCCTGGCCCAGAAATTGTAGCTATTGGCCGTTTGGGCAGTTTTTTTCCATCTCTTTCAACATTCTGGTTTAAAAGTCGCACTTGTGCTTGTTTCCCACCTTTCCTGTAACTAGCCTAGTCCAGATACAGAGTTGCTGTATCCAGGACTTGTTGGTAAGCTTCTGTGCCCCGCAAGCCTTTCTGTGTTAGAGGAAAGCCTTCAAGCTTATCATTGGGAGTGGTAAGCACTAGGTAGCTTGCCTACCACAAGAGGAGAGGTTCTTGGCCCACAAATTGTAGTTTATTGACCAATTGGACAGTTTGTTCATCTCTTTCAACCTTGTGATTTAAAAGACCACATCTTGGCTTGTTTCCCATCTTTCCTGTAAATAACCTATTGGGTAGCACTAGAAAGCCTTAAACTGATACAAGCCTTCTAGCTTAAAATAGAGACTTTGGAGTGATTAAGTATCAGTTTTCTGTACTTTCTTGCTGTATTTAACTGTTTACTGCCTAAACACAGATTTTCCAGCGTTTATTGTGATTTAAAAGCTTGTTTTTTTTCACACATTGTACTTATTTGACTGCCTGCACTTTTAAAAAGTTGTTTTTGTTTAAATAATTTGTTTAACTGTTGTAGGCTGCACACTAAAGTGCGATAGCCTTTTCTGATAGTTTGTAGTCGTTTAAAGCTGTTTTAAGTGTATTTTTTACCGTTTTTCCTTATCTTTAAAAAAAAAAATTCCTTGTTTCCCGCCTTTCCAAGCTAGTATAGTCCAGTTTTCAGGCTAGTGCTGAATTCAGTGCTGTAATACTAGTTTCTCAGTTGCCCATACTTTACTTGGATAGAAGGAAGTTTCTCTGTTCACCTGTGAGAGAGGGGAGCTTTGAGCAACCTATCTGTCCCTGGAGGAGTGGTTCCAACCCAGAAGTTAGTAGTTTATTGTCCATTTTGGGCTAATTTCTATCTCTTTCATTTCCCTACTATAAAAAGCGTGTTTGCATGGTTTTGCGCACTGGGCAGCGCCAGTTAGCTGTGATTAAATTATTCCCGGCTCCACTAAGTCTCCTCTTCAGTTTTTCCCTTGAAACTAGTGTAACTCTCAATCTAAGCACTCAGAAAGCATCCTACAGCCCAGCACTTGCTCAGACCTAATAGCAAGCACTAATATACCCTGACACTGATTGCCCAGCAGGGCAAGGCTCTTTATTCGCCCTTCACCAACCAAGCAACTAAGCAGTTCAAACTACTATTCAGGCATGACCAAAGGGCAATTTCAGGTGTACTCTCCAGTCCAGCTGGTGAATCTGGGTATCATGAGGCAATGTTACCAACTGCATCATGTACACAGACAACCCTCTCCTCCTACCACAAAACACTAACATATGCCAAACTGGAAGCTAAACTGTCTCCACCCACGACTGGAACAGACAGTCAAGAGGAGAAGGTTAACACTTGCACCACACATCCAGCCGCACACAGACCTACTAAAACATCACTGGCAAAAAATACACATAAATACACAAAATCATACTCTGAGGCTCTAAATAAAAACCTGCAAAAGCATCAGAGACCTCCAAAGCAAATACCCAAACAACCTGCACTTCCCGTCATAAACCAGACAACACATAAAACACAAAATCAGTGTGCCGCACAATCACAGCCCTTAAGGTGAAATAACATACCTAACACACTAGTAATAGTTGAATGTATAGTCAGGCACACTGATGTCCCATTCACTAGGCTGGACAAGCAGAAGGTTACTGTTAGCTGCCTGTCAGGAGCCAGAATCTGCCACATAACACAAGCACTCAGGTCACTCCAGAACAAGTACAAATATAACTCTGTCATTGTTCATGTTGGTGTGAATGACCTGAGACGTACCTCCCTGGACTACATGAAAAGAGACATGGAAGAGCTCTCTGATCATGTAGCCCAGGCTGGTATGACCCTGACCCTGAGTAGCATCCTGCCCTCACCAAGAATGATACCTCAGTATAAAGAAAAAATTATCAGTTTCAACAATTGACTAAGCTTCTGGTGTCATTCAAAGGGGATCCACTGTCTGTCAGCCTGGGATGACATGCTCGACAAACTGCATTGCTTCACAAGAGACTGCTTGCACCTGTCACCCCTAGGCTTTCGAATACTGGCCAAGGCTCTTGCTGCCCCCATAGTGCCTTTTTTAGGCAAGGCTCAAAAGTCAAACCCACTTCCGTAAACAGCACAATTAACAAAAAACTGAGGGTTATGCTACTCAACGCCAGGAGTTTAAATCTCAAAATGCTTCAGAGAGCATCCCAGCACTACCAGGCTACCTTCATCTTTCATATCTCAAAAACTAATGACCCTTGGGACCTCACCACAGCCTTTAAACCAGCATAATTATAGATGACTAATACTATTACACTGCACATTCTTTTTCAAATTCTTCATCCAGTGTAATCATCCTCGCCGCCCTAACCAGTTGGCCTTTGACCACTGATTTCTTCTGGTGTCGAGGATGTGCACTTGTAAAATGAAGAAAGGTATTAGAATATGTGCTTTTTCTGTAAATCTTTGCCACATAACCCTCTTCATTCTTGCTTAATTCAACATCCAGAAAGTTAATAGTCATTTCTTGATAATTCTTTGTAAATTTTAGAAATGAGGTTGTTGTACCATCCAGGTGCAACTAACTATAGGCAAAACTGCTCTACAAATTGTAGCATGCTACAGGCCACCCTCTCAAACTCAGGAACCCCACACAGCCTTCCTGAAGACACTGGAGGGTATAAATGTATCTCCAAACACCATCATATTGGTTGACTTCAACTACCCGAATATAGACTGGGAACATTACTCAAGCCCTAACTTTCTAGCCCAACGGTTCCTGGAGTTCATAAATTCAAATGCCATGGAACAGCTAGTCACTGTTCCCACGAGAGGAGAAAATATACTAGATCTCATTGTCACAAACATGGGGACAAAATGCTCCACACCGGAAGTATATCCTCATTGGTGAGATCTGATCATAAACTAATATCACTGGAAATCCACATCCCGCCCACACCCCAAACAAAAAAGACCATAGTGAAGAACTTCTAAAGCAAACTTCACACTACTCAAGACTGGTGTGGTATCCTTCAAGGCCCCTGAGCCAGAGGAAACCACAACCCAAGCTGCGGAAGCCCTTACAAATGCCTTCTATGAACACCTCCAGGACTGCATGGATCAGGCAATCCCAAATAAAACCAAGACTCTTTCCACAAAGGGCAAACGTCCAGTCTGGTGGACCCCAGCCATTAACAAACTTTACAATAAGAGGAGAAAGCTATTACATGATAGAACAAAATCCATAAAAGGAAGTCACCCCTGATCATTATTAGTAAAAATTACGAGCACTCATAAAATCAACTAAGGCCAATTTTGAGAGAAAATTGCCATGGATTCAAAGGACAATCATAAGGCCTTTTTCAGCTATGTTAGGAACCTGGGTGGAAAATCCCAGATATGCTCAGAATTAGTCCAAAATGATACAAAAATCACTGAACCCACAGACATTGCCAACATACTGGCAGACAGGTTCAGTGCAAACTTCACCCCTCTCCCCTAAAGGAGAGATAACTATCCCAGCCGAGTGTAGCCTCCCGGACATCTCAAATGCGCAGGTGAAAGCTGCTCTCTAAAGCTAAAAACACAGCATCAATGGGACCGATGGTGTCCCGGCTGTGTGCTACACGAGCTAAATGAGGAATTAACCCCGCATTACAAGGCAGCTGTTTAATCTCAGCCTTACCACAGGATACGTGCCCAAGGAGTGGCGACGGCAACTGTGGTCCCACTCCACAAAGGCGGCCCACGGACCCTGGTAATTACCGCCCATAAGCTTAACAAGTCTAGTCTGCAAAGCTATGGAGAGGATCATAATGGAGCTCATAAACAAATATATAGGGACTTGCAGACATTGGACCCGACCCAGTTTGGCTTTGTCAAGGGAAGATCATGCCTTTGAACGTGGTCGACTTCTTCAAACAGTCACCAAGGCCATTGATGAGGGAAAGGCAGTCCATACAGCCTACCTTGACCTTGCAAAGGCTTTCACAATACCCCACTCGGTATTGTAGAAAAACTTACCAGCTTAAATGTAAACCCATATGTCACAAGATGGGTTGCAAACTGGCTTAAGGACAGAACCCACAGGGTTAGAGTTGCTGGCGCTGTGTCAGACTCCAAGCCGGTCACAAGTGGTGTCCCACAGGGCTCGGTCCTTGGCCCCTATTGTTTGGCATCTACTTCTCAGAAGTACAGGCCAGCATGGGAGGACTTTGCTGACAAAGTTTGCAGACGACTGCAAACTGGGCCATAGTAGAAAGTGCATCGACACGGATATCCTTCAGAAGGGACTCACGGAAACAGATAGCTGGTGCCAGAGCCATGGCCTGAAGTTAAACGCCAAAAATGTATAGTCATACCCTTCGGGAAAAACAAGGTAACCCCAAGCTACCATATAGGTGGCAATCCACTAAGCACAGAAGAGGTTATCAGGGACCTGGGGACCCAGGTTGACAGTGGCCTTTCTTTTGACACTCACATTGCTAAAGTGGTTAGAAAGACCTTCTACATTGCCTACCTGATCATGAAGGGATTGAAATCCAGATCTAGTGAGGTCATTGTTCCCCTGTACTCTTCACTTATCAGACCAATGATCGAGTACAATGCCCCATTCGGGATGTATCTCACCCGACATCTGCAGCAATTGGAGAGACCCCAAAAGTTCCTCACCAAAAGGATAAAGATACTCCAAAATCTGTCATATGCTGCCAGATTGAAGAAACTCCAGCTCTACTCAGTCGCATACCGTCTGCTCAGAGGTGACATGTGCCTGACATACAAGGCCATGTCCAACCCGGAATTAATGGACATGCTCCACCTCAAAAAATCCAAATCCACCAAAACCACTAGAGCAAGTGACTTAAACCTTAGCACGGATATAAATAGGACGTGCTGGAGGGATAGATTTATCACTCAGAGACTCACTATGCTGTGGAATAAAATCCCTGTCCATGTGAGGCAGAGCACTTCGCTGACTCTGTTCAAGAGAAATCTAGACCTGTGGATGGGAGATCGTAGGTTTACCCCGGGAATCATCTCTGTGTCACTGCTGGACAGAGGCACAACAAACTAATGGGCACAGTATTTTTTCATATAAGGGGTGGCGTAAGCCACAAAAATTTGGGCTAGGCTTATAAATGCCTTAGGGCAGATAGCCTAGTATAAACCTATGAACCTATAAAGTAGTCTACTAGTTGGTCTGCTTGCTCTTTCTGACCTCTTAGGACGATAAATATGTCATCCAAAAATCTCTTGTAGGTAAACATTATATTATTCCATTCGCTATTAAAAATGTAATTTGTTTCCCAGTAGGCCATTACTAAGAGGTGGTAAGTTTCACAGCCCCCATGCTAAAGGATAATGCTGCCCAAGTTGCAGAAACCTTTACAAATGCACTCTATGAGCACCTACAAAGATGCATGGATCATGCCATCCCTAGCAAAACCAAGACTCACTCCTCTAAGAGAAGGAGACCAGTTTGGTGGACCCCTGCAATAAACAGGCTGTACAATAACTATAGTACAAAACTAAATATCTAAGTAGTTGTCGCACATGCTCATACACTATTTATTACTTTGGACAACACTGACTGCTAGATAATTGCCACATGAAAAGAAAGTGGCATGTGGCAGTGGCATGATAAGTTCATTATATAGCACCTTCCCCACCTATGTAGTTGATGCCTATAGCAAATCGAGCAGTGTGATGCAGTACATTCCTGCAGATAGTAACTGGCTCGGTATTCAAAAACGCAGCCCTGGCTTGACTGGCCTAGCAGTCATTGAAAAAGGAGCTACAGTCTGAGAGAGGGTATTTGTAAAGCGTAAATGATCACAAGACTTAGTTGCCTTATATTTTCTTTGATTACTTTGATTAAGGACATATGGTCTCAGCAAAAGTAGCAGTGCAGAATGCATATTGTAACAATGACTACAGATGTGAGCTCTTGATATCCAAATTAAAACACAGCAACTGTGTGAGCAGTAGGCTTGCAGTTCTACTTTTGAATTTCTAGCAAAATGCAAAAAAAAAAAAAATAGCTTGCTCCGTGGTGCAGGAGGATGAAGCGCGGACTCTGACCCCAGACAGCCTATGTTTAAGTAGTGATTGGTCATGGTAGGAGCAAAGCAGTGTGGGTAAGAGTTGAGTTGCCTTTGGATTTTTGTTACTGGCATGTGAAAATCTGGTGGATGTTCTGCCTTACTGGAATCCAGTGGAGGCTGGACATCAATGTGAGTGCCACAAACAGTACTTGGGCTGTCTGACATACATGCATGTCTGGGTCAAATAGTTAATGAACTGTAGTTGTTACTTTCAGTATCTAAAATTGCACATTCCGCAGCAGATGTCCAGTTTTGCTGGACATGTACAGCAAGAACCATAGGTGCAGATGAACAGAGCTGTACTCTGAATACCCCAACTGACATTTAGCAGCCATAGGGGAAGAAGAGCAAAACAGTACACAGAATACCCCACCTTATTGCTGAAAATGGTATCTCCTACATGTTCTTTGTGTTTCACTGTTGCAGTACTGACTTGTGGGATTTCCTACCATTGAAGCCCTTGACCGGGCCAACTACCAGAAGAAAATCTTCCTTGTCCAACAGCCAGGGGACGCCCTGACCAACATCGGTATGCTCAGATATAAAGGGAGGTCAGCTGACGTAATGATCTTGGTTCATTCTTGCCATCAGAGCCCAAAGCAGAGATTCAGTCAGTGCGTTGGTTGGTCTGTACCAGAGGCAAAACTTCAGAAAGCTAAATAACCTGTTAGGGGAACCCTTTCTATATTTTTTGACTAATGTCAGAGAAAAACAATAATTGTCTCCATTGTGGTAAACGTATTCCACACCGAGACTTCCATTCTTTTTGTGTAACTTAATTAGATCCAGACCACAATGTTCCCACCAGTTGTTTCTGCAACCAATTCAATTCTAGAACTATTAGACATATGGCCAAGATTTTAGCTAGGCATCTCAACAAAGTGTCAGGCAGACCACATGTTATGGCATCTACCAGTCAATCTGAAACAGATTTATGTAAGCGTAAGTGCAAGAAAAAAAATCACCCCAGGATTAGGGTCTCTGATAACTTCCACTCGTCATCAGCCAGTCCTCTCAGGCTTATCAATGAAGAAGGTGAGGTGCTTTTGCAGTCCGCTTCCATGACTGAGATGGTGCAGGCCTCTTTATCCGTTTGGTGTCTGATGTACTGCCCAGTCTCTCCATGTATGCCGAAACCTTAGAACTCGGTTTGTTGGTCAGATCCAGGACCGCTCTGCAGGTCTCTCCTTCTGACTATCACAGTACAGCCGACATTGTGCGGTGCCAGAACTTGACACTGACCATTCTTCCGAGAGAGATGGGCATCCATACTTTATATGTTGCCAGGCCTAAACTGAGAGCTACTCCTAGGAAAGTGGCTTCCTCTTAGTCCCAGCTGAGGCCTACCTACTCCCACTCACAGGTTTATCATCAGGACTTTGTGAGATTGGCAGAGGACCTTATTTCCATTGTTAGAGGCAGGCAACCCCCTTTTGAATCCTCCCTAGGAAAAAGAAAAGAGATCCCTTCTCGGAAGTCCTTTCTGATCCCTTTGAGTCGTATGAGGATTTTGACCAGGAGGATTCTGTGTTTGAGGAGGGTCCCTCTATGGCAACCTTTGAAGACAGACTCTGAGGAGAATCTGGCTTCCGCTTTCCCTCCTAAATATTTATCTTTCAGGGAAATACAGTACACTTTGAGGGAACGTTTCCGGTGGGAAGCCCAGGATTACCCTCTGTCTAAGAAAAGGATAAAGGGAATTTCTCAACCTCCCAGAACATAAACCCCTCACCATCCTTCCCGTTTTGAAGGTTGTAGATGATGTTATTCTGGACTCTTCCATGAAGCCAGATGCCTTCTCTCCTGCCTCTAAACATCTGACAGAGATTGTACAGGGTTTTGGATTCTCATAAGCATCTCTTTAAGAATCCTGCAGCTGACTCAGAGGTTGTGAACTCTGGCCCCAAAGGCACCAGAGTTAGCTCCTCTAGAAATCATTTGCCCACAAATAAAGCAGGGCCCTAGATACTACTACTACTGTCTTTCGGCTTTTCCCGGTTAGGGGTCGCCACAGCGGAACTCCGGTCCGCTAATGATTGGCAGTAGATTTTTACATACTGGCATGCCGGGCCTAACGCACAACCTTCAACGAAGGAACGCCCATTCACGCATGTCGCTACACAGAAGATGCTCTGAGAATCGAGGCGACAATGCTACCGCAGCACCACCACCGCAGTACTAAAGCAGGGCCCTAGATAGATTTGGTAAAAAAATAAATAAATAAAAATTTACACTTCTGACACCTCAGCTCTGAGGGCATTAAACTGCCAGTTCCACATGGTAAAATACCAGGAGACTTTATTGGATCAGATGAGACAGAAGCTTATAACTTTAGAGAACAAGGGGCTCTCTGAGAAGTTACTGGACCTTTGCAATTCCAGCTCCCAGGTAGCAAAACATTCCCTCCACTGTGGGTATGATGCTATGGAAACCGCCAGTAGGGCTGCAGCTACAGGCTATGTAATTAGGAGACACACATGGCTGAGGGAACAGTCCCTCCCAGAACACAATTAAAAAAAAAAACAACTCTTGGGTGCCCCTTGGAAAAAAAATCCTCTTTGACCCCAAAGCAGAAACTGTTCTCAAATAAAATTGAAAGCCAAGGCCAAGTCTATGCAGACTGTTATTCTGCAGTTGTGACCTCATTTCAGTAGAAACTATCCTCCTAAGCAATGGTCCTTTCCCTTCCAACTGAAGGCAAATTAAAGGAAGACATGTAGGGAAAGGAGCCAGAAGCAGCACCAAAGACCCAAGCAATGGCACTCAGAAACCTCTAGGCCGTGGAGTTCCAGACCCACAGGCCCCTGGAAGGGAACAATCATGACTCTTCCATGATAGTTCCCACTCTCTTCCCTCACCCTCCTTCTCCCAGACTTGGAGGAAGGCTAACATTATTCTAAGGGAATTGATCCCTCATAACTTCAGACCAGTGATTACTAACCATAATTTCAGGGAGCTACAAGGTTAAATTCAAGTAGCCCTTGAAGGCGTCAGCCTTCCCAGACATTCCCCCAAGCCAAAGGGTAGAGGCTCTTTCCCAAATAGAGATGCTACATTCCCAGGGCTCAGTGGAAACAGTCCCAGAACACCAAAAAGGAAGGGGTTTCAACTCCAGGCTCTTCCAAGTTCCTAGGAAGAAAGGCACATGGTGGCCTATACTGTACCTGTCTGCCCTCAACCAATTCTTACAGGTCCGAAAATTCAAGATGTTGACCCATCAAAAACCTTTACCCATGGTTTCTCCAAAGGCCTTCATGGTTATCCTAGATCTAAAGGATATATACCTGCATATTCCCATAGAGGAATTGGAGAATATTTTTGTGCTTCACAGCAGGTACCAGGCACTATCAATTTTGTGCTCTGCCCTTTGGCTTGTCTGCTGCTTTCAGGGTCCTTCACAAAATGTTTGGCCCCTCTAAGTGCCTTCTGCAGAACAGAGGGGCTGCAGATTTACCCCTATCTGGACGATTGCCTTATCCAGGCTGCAAGCTTGACAAAATTCAACTCTGATTTAATTTGCACCCAGAACCTCTTAACCTCCCTGGGGTTCACCACAAATCACCAAAATTCCAAACAGACCCCACAACCAGAATTGTGTTCTTATGGCCCCTGCTAGATTCCACACTTCAAAAGTCTTTCTTGCCTCCAGACAAGGTCTGCTTCTTGACTCTGTACATTCAAAAAATCATGGACACAGGGTTTCTCATAGCCAGAGAGTACCTTAGTGCTCTCGAGTACATGGCATCTTGTATCCTCGTGATTCCCCTAGCCAAGCTACGCATGAGGAAACTCCAGTTGTACCTCAAGAATGTGTGGTGCCAGCATGCACAGCCACTCTCAGCCAAGGTAAGACAGATTCCTTGCCTCAGGGAGGAATTTGCATGGTGGACCATGGCTTGCTCCCTCAGCCCGGGTCTCCCCTTTAGATTCCCCTCCCAGGAACACGCATTCACCGCAGACGCCTCAGAGGTAGCATGGGGAGTACACTTCAACCACTTCCAGATGTAAGGTTAGTGGGACCACAACCTCAGAGACAGACATGTAAACTTAAAGGAACTTATGGCAGTCCAAAAAGGTCTTGTAGCATTCAGATAGAAATGGAAACCAGGGGTGCTAGTGGTGAAAACGGACAATTCCACAGTCATGTGGTACATAAGCAAGGGGGCAAAACTCTCTTCAACCCTCTCTTGTCACCAAGCAATGATGCCTGTACTGCCTTCCCACCAAGGACATCCTGAAAGCTGCTACCTGGTCTTCAGTGTATACCTTCACCAAACATTACCATTTATCAGTCTTCTCCAAGTCCAGACCAGGATTTGCCACTGCCATCCTGCAGGGCATCCTTTCCTCACCTTAATCCTCCTTCCACCCTTCTTCTCCGTTTTGGAAATCATCTCACAAGATCATCCCACAAGTCAGGACTGCAACAGTGAAACATGAAGAACATAATACATACTTAGCATAAATGTAGATGTTCGAGTGTATTCACTTTTGCAGTATTCTTTTCTGTTCGAGTGTATTCACTGTTGCAGTATTCTTTGCCTCCCTTCTTCCCACCTAGCCTACAGGGTAGCCTTGAACAAGCTTCTTCTTTAGTTAAGGGGTACCCTTCCCTTGCCTCTTTCCTTGCCTAAATTCTCTGTCAAAAACCCTTGACTTTGACTTCCATTTAAGAGGGCTTCTACCTTCAGGACTCGAGAAAAAAATGAGATCAAGGTCACAACGTCTGCTCACTCCCCTTATACCTGAGCATATTTACGTTAGTCAGGGTGTCAGCCGGCTGTAAGACGAGAGAGATTTTTCTGTGGTAGTTGGGCCAGCCAAGGGCTTCCACAGTGGAAAATCCCACAAGTCATGGACTGCAACAATGAATACACTCTAACATTTACATTTATAGTAAGTATACACAACTGTACTTTTCCAGGCCTGGGGAGCAGGTTCGAGTGGCTCCAGTTTGGAGTAGGGGTTTGAATTCAGATTCTTGAGTCATTGGAAATAGGCTATTCTTGCATCTGTGGATAACCGTAATCATTATGTATGGTGGCATTGAAGCAAGGAGAGCAGACTCCTTTATGGATGTCTGGATGACACATTTTATAGGTGAAAGGAGAAGGGATAATGGTTAGCACACATGAGGGAGAAAAAACATGTAGAATGTACTTCTAGTGGTAGTAAAATGCAGATTTAGGACATAAATTAGAATAACAGGTGGCAGTTATAAATATGCGGTAGCTGATTGTTAGAGAGGGCTTGATTTATCTAAAAGCAGTTGGAAGAACCTTGGCCCTGGAAAGTGTATATTTACTACATTTTATAGAGGAAACAGAGGAGGGAGCTGAGCATGAAGGAGGGATGCAAATAGCATGGCAGAAAAAGTATGGGATGAGAAGGCCAGAGTGTTGGAGAGAGTAGAACTTAGGAATTACAAAGGACCCCACTGGGTAAGTATTGAGAGATCAGGACAGTAGTGAGTGAGTGAGTCCTGTATGGAAGAAAAGAACCAAGGTAATGAATTAGGCAGAGGGTTGCCACCCCTCCATTTTTTTTTCCAGACTATCCGGAAATCAAACTGATTCTCCGGTAGTTCGGAAAACACTGTACAAACTCCAGTATCTTGTTTCAAATAGGAAACAGACTTTCGGAGTTTGAAAATCGGCTAATTTGCTATGCTTTTTTACAGAAAAGCATAATAAATCAGCCGAAAGCACGCAGCAGGAACGGAAAGAGAGGGCGTTCCCTGCCAGGTGATGTTGTCATGATGTCACAAAATGGGCAGAATGTGGGCGAGAGAAGGGGTGGGATGGGCAGGGTTATTGGTGATTCGAGGGGTGTGGCTTTACTCTGGTTTTAGCCACGACGAAAAGTGTCAAACGTGTGAAGGGAGAGAGTGAGTAGGAAAGAGGAAGAACTAATAGGAGAGTAGGTAAAGGCTCAACTGAAAGAGAGAGAGACTGGGAAAGTAGAGGTACAATCATTGATATGTAAGTGAATAAAGTAACCCAATAGTTTCAAGACCATTTACTGGTTGTGTGAGACATAATGACTACTTAAGTCATTGCTTGGAGGTGGACTCCTTTACAGAAATACTTTTTTCATTGTTTGGCTATGTAGGTACCGTAAGATGGTCTTCCTTAGATCCCTGTTGCAGTGTACATTACTTCTGCAACTGTTTTTTTCAATTGCGTCCATCTAGCCAGTCTTCAAGGGCTCTGGTACCTTCTTCTGTGTAGTCTGCTCCTTTGAAGGATGTAAGCTTATGCATGCAATCACCTTCCATGTCAGTGCCATCATTATCTTTCCAGAGATATTTTACTCCATATGTGTTTTAGAAAGGCAAGGAGTACTGGGGTAGCAGGGGGAGATGGTCTACAGAGATTTCCATACTAGCTGTGTTCACTGCCTTGGAGCCAAGTTTGACATCCAGACTTGTGGTGTTGGACTAAAGGGAGTTAGATGCCCTAAAGAGACTTCCACACTGTCTATGGTTAATGTCTTTGAACCAGACTTGACATCCACACTTGTGGTGTCTATAAAGGTATATGCCTAAGACAATTGATAGCCCTGTAATTGTTGTAGGTCTTTACCTAATTAAGAAGTGTTTGGAAGTCTCTTGTCACATTCTGCAGTGTCTTCAAGGTTCTTTCTTCCTCCCTCAACCTTCTGGCTAAGAAAAAGCGGAGCGATAAGTCAACTAAAGAAGTGGAGGGTATTGATTTTCTTTTTCTTTTGTCCTTGCTTGGTCAGTGTAAGTTGCTCATAAAATGTCCTAATTGAAGAGTAACTGTCTTCAACAGAGCAGAAATGGCTTGTTGTAAACAATTTGCAACACAAACAAAATGAGTAAAAAAATTGCTTCCATTATGAAGTCTGTGTTTGAACTTGACCAAAGTGACATTTACAGAAATGTGCATGTGCTAGAGAAGTGGGAAAATATGAGTAGAGGCAAAAAAGGTAGGGATGTGTGGACATCTGCTAAAATCTAAACTAAACTTACACACAGTTTTCTGATTTTTAAGAGGTAATTGTAAAAAATAATAGAATATTTTTTTCAAGTAAGAGAAGTAATGGAAATCAGCCGTCTGAACTACAGGAGTAATTGTGCCTTCTTGATGGCTACAGAGTAAATGGACTAATAACTGCATAAATAGGTCAAAGGGAAAGTACATATATGCTTTACAAGAACAGACTATGAGTATTAAATGTTATGAAGACTTTAGAAATGTTTGTACCCTATATCACAGGTGAGGATGGCTTCAGTTTGCAGTGTACACCAGACTGTCAGATTTAAATCAAACTAATATGTAAATCAGCAAAATTGAAACAGTTTTTGCTTAACTTCATTTGTAAAACTCAGACTGCTGTAAACCAGAGACTACCTCCAGTATGTAATTCACACCATGTTTCCAGGCTTCAAAATGTTACATGAGTATTCTCAGTATTTCACAGAAAAAAATGTATTATATTAAAAGTGAGTTTCTTAGAAACCCTAAAATTTTGCAATTTAATGTGCGTATACGAGTCAATGTGAATTGGCTAGGGTACTGATTTGTGGTGACTGCTGTTGGTTGGAGTGTTTTTTACTGTGATATTTTTTCACAATTTATTCTTGTTGTTCTGTCATATGCAAACATTACATTGAAATTCAAGGTTAGGAAACCTAAAAGCAGATGCAGTATACCACAGAAATAACAGATGTTCTTCGTGTTTCACTGTTGCAGTCATCACCTGTGGGTTATCCCTGCTGTGGTAGCCCTCGGCCGGCCCAAATACTAGAGTCATTTTTTTTTTGCGTCAGCTGCCATCGCCTGTAGTCTTGTAAGGAGTGAGTAAGAGAAATAGAGAAAGAGAGAGAGAGAGACAAGGGGGCTGGAAGGTGGGAAACCAGGACTGCAACAGTGAATGCACTCGAACATCTACATTTATGGTAAGTGTACACAACTGTACTATGTTCTTCGTGTTTCACTGTTGCAGTCATCACACTTCATAGGATCATAGGAGGTTACTAGGCTAATGGCCCTATGGCCGTTACAAGCCTAGCCAAGAGTTTATCCACAAAAAAAAAAAAAACCCTCAGTCAGGACCTGTCAAGCCTGTCAATTAGGGACAGACAGGTAGAACTCCTGGGACAAATTTGTAGCTTCCCATCCACTCATGAAGGTTGCACTTGAAGAGAGTCAGCAAGTTGCTCTGTTTGACGTTTATGGGAAGTCTATTCCAGAGATGGGGCAGCCTCTGGGAGGCAAACCTCTCTCCAGCAGGTTTTATTAATGTTGCATATTAGATTCAGGGCTTTTGAGAGGGTAGTGCGTGAGGAGTTAGACTCATGGACATGAAGCATCTATAGTAGGGCAGGGTCCGAGATTGTCTTGTAGGTGAGACACAGATCGCCCATGAGCAATCTGTATGATACCAAGTAGAGTGAAAGTGAGGTGAGCCTGTCTGCATAGGACAGGTGTTATAGGCCATGGATTCTCTTTGTGAGGTATTTCAATGACCTTTCCAGTTGGTGCAGATGTTTGGACTGGCACATCCCAAACGGGACATTATACACAATTATTGGTCTAATGAGGGATGAGTATACAGGGGTAATAACCTCCTTTTTTCTCGATGCAATCGCTTTACTTATTAGATGAATCAAGTATAAGGCATTTCTGACCACTGGCACTACATCATGGTCAAATGTGAGGTTGTTATCAACTTGAGTGTCCAGGTTTCTCAGTACAGGTTGTGACAGTAGGGGTCCCAGGACAGATCCCTGGGGAACTCCACTAATGATAGGTCTGCTGTGGAGGTGCCTATGTTGACTTTGAAGGTCCTGTTGGTGAGCCAGTTGGCTATCCACCTGATGAGATAGGGATTTACTCCAAGTTGTGTTAGCTTTTGGGTGATGCCCGAGTGGGGGATTGTGTGAAAGGCCTTGGACAAGTCAAGGTAAGCTGTATGCATTAACTTTCCCTCATCCAGGGCCATAGTGACAGTCTTAAAGAAGTCAGTCTGGTTCAACAGGCAAGATCTGTCCTTGACAATTCCGAACTTGGTGGGGTCAAGTACTTGAAGAGTGCCTACATCCTTGTTTATGAGAGCCATAAAAATACTCTCCATGGCTTTACAGATCAGACTTGTCAAGCTAATGGGGTGATAGTTTCTAAGGTCAGTAGTGGCATTACCTTTGTGCAAGGGGATGCCAATAGCAGCTCTCCACTCTGCTGGAATGAAGCATGTACTTAGGCTGTTGTTGAATAGGGTGCTCAATGGTGAAGCCAGTTCTTGCTGAGGAGTAGAGTTCCTTGGGAGGCACAAATTATTATTTTTTTTTTTGAGAAATGGTGACTTAGCAGTGCTGGTTGCTGTTCTACAAAGTATTTAGTCTTGATACGTGTTCTGGACCTGAAGATTTTTTTTGCAGTCTGACTCTACACACACACACTCACACTCTTCAGGTCCATAACACACATCAAGACTAAATACTTTGTAGAACAGTGGGCCTAGGAGATTTCTGCTTAAGTTGTCTGCCAGAGAGTTTTATTTGCCTGGCAGGAATTGAGCTTGCAGGTGAATATGCATAGCTGAAGCCAGGTTCCACAGATTCATGGCTACCTGCAGAGTGGGTTCCCCTGCTTGTTGATGTACCACATCACTGTGGTGGTGTCAGTTTTTATTAGAAGGGGGCCCCGGTGAGAGTAGGGATCTGAAAGCTGTCAGAGTGTGCTGAACAGCTAGCATCTCTTTTTGGTTGATGTGCAAATTAATTTGGTTTGGGCTCCAATGGCCCTGAATGCACCTGCCGTCCAGATGTGCACCCCAGGCATAGTCTGATGCATGTGTGGTTAGAGTCTGGGTGACATGGGGTTGTGTAAAGGGAAGTCCCTTGTTGTGGTTGCATGCTGCTGCCCACCAAAGAAACTCTGTCCTGAGACAAGTTATTATAGGTATGATAGTTTCCAGGTCCTGAGAATGTTGGCACCAAAAACTTTTTAAGTACCATTGAATTTTCCTTCTTGCAGTTGGCATATGGAATTAGTAGAATGCAGGAGGCCATGAACCCTAGCGCCTGCAGGATTTCCCTTGTGGATAGCTGGGTTCTGGTGGCCATTTGAGCGAAGTAGCCTGTCAGGTTTGTTTTTCTGGAGTAAGGAATGCCATCTGGGATGCTGTGTCCAAGCTTGCTCCCAGGAATAAAGTTTTTTGACTAGGGACCAGTTTGGATTTCTTTTCATTGATAGTGTACCCCAGGAAGGTTTGAAGGTCCTTTACGAATGCCAGGTGCTGCAACAGCTTTTCCTGACTATCTGCCTCAATCAGGCAATTGTCCAAGTAAAGATATATTTGAATCTTTCTCTGTCTGCAATAAGCAATGGCTGGAGCCAGGCATTTTGTGAAAACTCTGGGAGCAGTAGATAAGCCAAAGGGAAGTGCAGAGAACTGATAATGCATAGATCCTGCCTTGAAACATAGATATTTCCTGCAGGAGTCCCTGATAGGGATGTGCAGGTAGGCTTCCTTTAGGTCTGGGGTGGCTAATCAGGCATCTTTGGACAACATGGGGAGAAGCTGCTGTGAGCATTTTGAATTTTGGTACCACCAAGAAAGTGTTTAGGATGGATATATGGGTGCCAGGTGTCCTCTTTTCTAGGTATCAGGAAAAGTCTGGAATAAAAACCTTGGCCTGTCTTTTTTGCAGGAACAGGCTGAATTCCCCTTATGGAGAGCAGGGACTGAACTTGGTTTTTGTGCCTCTGCCCACTGATTTGGAGGAAGGTCTGGGAACCCTTTTGGGGTTGGCAGCATGTGGAAATAAATTTTGTACCCCTGGGATACTGTGTTGAGGACCCATCGATCACTGGTGATGGAGGTCCAGTTTTTTGCATGGTGGGAAAGATTTTCTTTGTGTTTCATTGTTGCAGTCATCACATTTAGGTTATCTGCCTGCAGGTAGCCCTCAGCCAGCCTGAATACCAGAGTCTTCGGATTTCTGCGTCAGATGCTGTCTCTTCTTCCATGACGTCAGGGGTATAAAACATGCAGCCGACGAAATTACATCAGTCTTTCTTGCCGTGCAGTGCCCATAGCAGAAGCAGTTCACAAGTGCCAGTCGGCTGTCTCCTGAAATTTTTGTTTTCGAGTTTCAGACCCGAAGTCTTCAAAAAAGATAAGTACCCCATTGGGGATCCTTTTTCTTGCTCTAACCGATATCAGTAAAAGTTAACAATTGTCTTACCTGTGGAAAGCAAATACCTCATAGAGATTTTCATTCGTACTGCATCCCCTGTTTAGCCCCAGACCACGACATTTCTCGCTGTCAGTTTTGTGCCTTGTTCAACACCCAAACTATTTGTCGTTGGGCTTTTTTTGCAGCCAGTTAGTTTCGTACTCTATCTGTGTACTCCGAAATGGCTGCGTTAATCCATCTGACTACCGATCTTCCGAAAAAAACGTAAGGATAAAGACAGAGACAGACTGCATAGGTCCAAAACTGCCGACGCTTCTGTTAAGCTTTTCGCCAGTCCGACGGTACTCAGTGAGGTGCTTTCGCAGCCCCTCATACCCGGTACTTCAGATTCGCAGGCCTCTACTGAGACCCATTCCAAGTCTGGTATGCCGCAAGATGCTTCTTCGACTATGGAACCTGCGGATGTCTCTACTTTGGTTGACACCGGCTTCTGAGGGTGTATTCAGGCCTACAGTCATTCATATTAAACTGATGCCATCGCTTTCATCCAGGCCAAAATCTCGCACTACGCCTAGAAAACTGACGACCAAACCGCGAGCTCAGGCCCATATGCCTCAAAAACAAATGCTTAGAATGGCTGAAGGCCTTATTACCTTAATTAGGGGAAGCTAGCCTTCTCTCTCTAAGAGATCTAGAACTGATTTTCTTTCTGATTCTTCTGATCAGGAATCTGATATCTCTGTTCCTTCTGATTACCAAGATTTGCCCTTATCTACTTATGAGGATTCAGATGCAGAGGATTCCATTCCCTCTGCTTCCCCTCCAGAAGATCTTTCTTTTGGTGAAACCTTGCATACTCTTAGGGAGCATTTCCACTGGGAAAGCCAGGATTACTATGAGTCCAAAAAGAGACTTAGGGAATTCTTACTCCTGCCTCAACACAGGCCTTTAGCTATCCCTCCTGTTCTGGACATTGTAGATTATGCTTTCTTGGAATCTAGCCTTACCCCAGACACTTTACTTCCAGCTCCCAGAAAACCTGACTGGTACTACAGAGTACCCGAGTCTCACAAGTTCCTCTTCAAGAATCCTCTGTGGATCCAGAGACCATTTCCTAAGGACCAAAAGGCATTAAGGCTACTGCTGCCAAAAATCCTACCCCTTTTGATAGAGATTCTAGAGCCTTAGACAGATAGGGTAAGAAGGTATACACATCTGCTACTTTAGCCATTAGGGCTTTAAATTGCCAGTTTCATATGTTAAAATAGCATATTATGAGACTACTTAAACAGAAAATTATGTTGATTTCTGACTGTGCTGAACATAAAGAATTGCAAGATTTAATGCATTCTGCAGAACAAGTTGGTAAACATACTTTGCAATGTGGTTTTGATGCTTTAGAAGCATCTTGCAGGGCTGCTGTCACTGGGTCTGTACTTAGAAGGCATGCTTGGCTTGAGGAACAAAACTTGCCAGATCATGTTAAAGCTAAATTACTGGATTCTCCCTTAAACCAAGACCGCCTTTTTGGCAACAAAGCAAAAGAAGTCCTCAAAAGGATGGAGGAAAAAGCTAAATCTGTGCAAACTGTTAAAGATTTCCTGCAAGTACAGCCTCCCAGACTCAGTAGGCATTGGCCTTCAAAGAAGTGGTCCTTTCCAGTCCCTTCCAGGCCTTCTCAGTCCAAACCCAGGAACAGCAGACCACCCAGACTACAGTCTCAGGCTATGCACAGACCTAAGCAGTGGGGGGGCTCCCACTTCCAAAGCAGGGAGTAGTAAGCCACCCCCCTACGGGAAAATGGCACAATGACTTAACCTTAACCCTTCCAAGCCCTGCTCAACTACTTGCTCCCTTAGGAGGAAAGCTTGCCCTGCATGCAAAAAACTGGGAACTCATTACCCAGGACAAATGGGTTTTGAACATAGTCTCCCAAGAATACAGATTCCACTTCCACACACTACCAACCCTAAATGGTTGGCCAGACCTACCCCCAAATCAATGGGCGGAGGCCCAACAGCAGGTTCTCTCTCTTCTCAGTATCAGGGCTATTCAACCTGTTCCAGCAGATCAAAGGGGACAAGGTTTTTATTCAGGACTTTATCTGGTACCCAGAAAAGACAACTCCTGGCGTCCTGTCCTGGACCTTTCTATTCTCAACACCTTTCTGGTAGTTCCAAAATTCAAAATGCTAACTCTTCAACAGCTTCTTACTATGTTAGCCAAGGATGCCTGGCTGGCAACCCTAGACTTAAAGGAAGCTTACCTGCACATCCCAGTAAGGGAATCTTGCAGGAAATACCTACGCTTCAGGGCAGGCTCCATGTACCATCAGTTCTCTGCACTTCCCTTTGGCTTATCTACTGCACCCAGGGTATTCACAAAGTGTCTTGCTCCAGCCATTGCATTTTGCAGGCAGAGAAATATTCAAATTTACTAATACTTGGACGATAGTCTGAGTCAGGCAGAAAGCCAGGACTTGTTATTACAACACCTGGCATTTGTAAAGTAACTTCTAACCTCTCTAGGGTACACCATCAACGAAAAGAAATCTCACCTAGTATCCTGCCAACAGATTGAATTCCTGCGAGCAAGCTTGAACACAACTTCCCAGATGGCATTCCTCACTCTGGCGAAACAAGTTTATTTGACAACCTACTTCAAACTATTGGCCACAAAACCCCAGCTATCTGCAAGGAAAATACTGCAAGCCCTGGGGTTCATGGCCTCTTGTGTTCTTCTAATTCCATATGCAAGACTTCATATGAGGAAACTCCAATGGTATCTAAAAAGTCTATGGTGTCTGGAAACAACAATTTCTATCATTCCTTGTTTGAAGACAGAGTTTCTTTGGTGGGCAGAGGCCTGCTACCACAACAAGGGACTCCCTTTCACTCTACCCCCTGCCACCCAAACCCTAACAACAGACGCATCAGACTATGCATGGGGGGCTGACATGGCAGGGCAGTGCATTCAGGACAAATGGAACCCGAGACAGATGCACCTGCATATCAATCAAAAAGAAATGTTAGCTGTACAGAATGCTCTAACAGCCTTCAAAGACCGTATTCTTCCAGGACAACTGTTGGTAAAGACAGAAAACACCACAGTTATGTGGTACATAAACAAGCAGGGGGAACCCACTGGTACCCTCTCTGCAGACTAGCCATGGTTCTGTGGAACACAGCCTTGAGCTACCGAGTGCACCTACAAGCTCAATTCCTGCCAGGCAAACTAAATTCACTGGCAGACGACATAAGCAGAAATCTCATGGACCCACATGAATGGAAACTAGAACTCAAATATTCAACATCTTGAGGAACAAATAGGGGACTCCAAAGGTAGACCTGTTTGCCTCCCCTCAGAACTACCAATTGAACAAATTCTGCACAAGAACTCCCCACAGTCAAGCTTGGAAAATGGATGCCCTGTCCTTTACTTGGGAAAGAATCTCGGTTTATGCCTTTCCCCCTCTGCCTCTCCTCTCGAAGGTTCTGTTAAAGATCGAACAGGACAAGCCAAAGTCAATACTGATTTCACCAGACTGGCCATGCCAGCGCTGGTACCCCCTCTTGCGCAGTATGACACTGCTGCAACCATGACACTTGCCTCAGACCCCTTCCCTGCTGTCCCAGCAGGTGGGCCAGATTCTGCACCCTCATCTTCAAACCCTGAACCTTGCAGCCTGGCTGATTCCTTGAGCTCTCCTCTAGCATCCCTCAGTAAGCAGGTGCTGGATGTCATTCTGGAGGCAAGGAGGCCTAGTACTAGAAAATCCTATGCTGAAAAGTGGAAAAGATTCTGTTCCTGGAGCCAGGCTCAGGGGATGGGCACAATGGTGCCCAGCTTACCTCATATTCTACAGTACTTAACAGAAATGCTCCACAAGGGCCTATCCTTCTCGCCAATTAAAATTCATGCCTCTGCCATTTCAGCACATTATAATACTGAGCCACCCCTCTTCTCTCACCCCTTGCTAAAACAATTCCTTAGAGGGGCCAAAAATTTAAGACTCCCCCCAGGAAAGCTCCCACTCCAGCCTGGGACCTTAACTTTGTATTGGAAAAGCTCACTCTTCCCACCTTTGAGCCAGTTGCAACAGCAGAGTTGAAATTAATTTCTTGGAAAACAGCCTTCCTTGTAGCCATCACTTCAGCAAGAAGAGTGTCTGAATTACAGGCCCTCATGGCAGTGGAACCCTTCATTATCTTCCATGTGGACAGGGTTTCCCTCAGGACTAATCCTTCCTTTATGCCCAAGGTGGTGTCTAGTGTGGCCCTAAATCAGTCCATTCATTTGCCTACTTTTTTCCCTAATCCACAAAACAAAGGTGAACGAATACTGCAATCTCTGGACGTGCACAGACAACTTAGATTTTACTTGGACAGGACTAAGCATCTCAGAAAATCTGAACAGCTGCTAGTTGGCTTTGCTGCATGGGCAGAGAGGAAGGCCATTTCAAAGCAAACCATCTCCAAATGGATAGCCAATTGAATTAATTTCTGCTACAAGCACCATGGAAAACCTACCGCACAGGGGATAAGATCACATTCCACCAGGGCTGCATCTAGCCCTGCGGCTTTTCTCAGAGGAGTCCCTACCAGGGACATCCTAGAAACTGCTACCTGGAGCTCTGTACATACCTTCACCAAGCATTACCACATGCCTATCTATCTATCTTTTCTAAATCCAGAGCTGGATTTGCCACTGCAGTCTTGCAGGGCTTAATAGCTGGCCCTAATGCTCTTTAACTTCCTCCTCCCTTTCTTAGGTTTGGGAATCAACCCAAATTTGATGACTGCAACAGTGAAACACGAAGAACATAGTACAGTTGTGTACACTTACCGTAAATGTAGATGTTTGAGTGTATTCACTGTTGCAGTCCTGGTTACCCTCCTTCCAAACCACTGACTTTTCTTGGCTCTACCTTTCCTTCTTGTTTGGTATAATTATTTTTTCTGGTATGTTTGCTTTTTGATGAGGGTGCACCATACCATATAATTGCTTCCTGTTGTGGGGGCACCTGACATCTGGGGCAAGAAAAACTGATGTAATGGCATCGGGTGCATGTTTTATACCCCTGACAACATGACATCATGGAAGAAGAGAGCATCCGACACAGAAATCCAAAGACTCTGGTATTCAGGCCGGCAGAGGGCTACCTGCAGGCAGGTAACCAAATGTGATGACTGCAACAGTGAATACACTCTAACATCTACATTTATGGTAAGTGTACACAACTGTAGTTTTTCCTCTTAGGGGCACGAGCAGTTGGTCAGAGGTGAGGAGTGGAGTTGAGAAGTCATTGTGAATTCTTTCCGTAAGGGGGTGGTTTAGCACTCCCTGTTTTAGAAGTGGAGCTTCTTCATTGCTTAGATCTCTGCATACCCTGAGACTGTAATCTGGGGGGTCTGTTTCCCCTGGGTCTAGTTTGAGTTGGCCTTGAGGGGGCTGGAAAAGACCAATGTTTTGAGGGGCAGTGTCTACTGAATCTTGGAGGCTGCACGTGCAAAAAATCTTTGACTGTCTGCATAGACTTAGCCTTTTCTTCCATCTTTTTTAAAACCTCTTCTGCTTTGGTGCCAAACAGATTGTCCTTGTTTAGAGGAGCATCCAATAATTTTGATTTGTCTTGGTCTGGCAAGGTCTGCTCCTTAAGTCAGGCATGCCTTCTAAGTACAGAACCTGTGACTGCTGTCCTACAAGATGTTTCTAGGGCATGAAACCCACATTGCAGGGTATGCTTGCTGACTTGGCTTGCAGAATGCATAAGCTCCTGTAATTCTTTATTTTCTGCACAGTCAGGAAAGGTAGATAATTGCTTGCTTAATAAGTTCCATAGTATGTTGCTGGAATTTCAGCATGTGGAACTGACAATTCAATGCTCTAATGGTTAGAGTTGCAGTGGTGTATACTTTTTTACCTCATCTGTCTAAAGCTTGGGAATCCCTGTCCGAAGGGGTGGGATTCTTAGCTGTAAGTTGCTTTTATTCCTTTAGGTCCTTGGGAGGTGACCTCTGGGTCAGCAGTAAGGTTTTTGAAGAGAAATTTGTGAGAGTCAGGGGCTCTGTAGTACCTGTCTGATTTCCTTGGAGCAGGGGTAAAGTATCAGGAGTTAGACCGGATTCCATAAAGACATCATCCACAACATCCAGAACAGGAGGGTTAGTTAAGGGTCTGTGCTGTGATAAATCTAAAAATTCCCCGAGTCTCTTTTTGGACTAAGGATAATCCTGGCGTTCCCAGTGGAAATGCTCTCTCAAAGTATGTAGGGTTTCACAAAAAGAAAAATCCTCTGGAGGGGAAGCAGAAGGAATGGATTCCTCTGCATGTAAATCCTCATAGGCAGATATGTGCATGTCTTCATATTCAGAAACCTCAGAGTCATCGGACTCTTGGTCAGATAAAGGTGCTGGGGACAAGTCTCTTTTTCTTTTAACAGGGGAAGGCTGGCTTCCCCTAATCAGCATGATCAGGTCTTCTGTCATTTTAAGCATCGGAGATTGTGGCAAGGAAGCAGGCGCTTGAGATTGAGTCAGTTTTTTAGGCGTAGCTTGTACTCTTAGCCTTAGAAACTCAATCGTTTTAGAAAGAACTGAAGATGCGAAAGAAGTCATCGGTTTGTGTCAAATATCGGTAATGCGAAGAAATTCCTCAGAAGCCGGCACCTGCACAGTGGCTCCAGACCCATCCAGGGTAGAGACATCCGCAAGTTCTGTAGTCAAAGAAGAGTCTTGTGGCATACCGGACTCTGAATGTGTCTTGGTAGTGGTCTGCAAATCCATCGAAGCGGGCATCAGGGGATCCAAAAGCGCCTCACTGAGTACCGGCGAACTGGCGACTAGCTTAATGGAAGTGTCGCCGGCAGTTTTGGACCTGTGCGGTCTGTCTTTATCCTTAAGTTTTTTGGGAAGATTGGTAGTCGGATGGCTTACCAAAGCCATTTTGGAATACGGAGATCGAGAACGAAAGTATTTAGCTACAATAAGGGCCTGACAACGAATAGTTTGGGCACTGAACAAAGCACAAAACTGACAGTGAGGTACGTCATGGTCTGGGCCTATACAGGTTATGCACCAAGAATGGAAATCTTGGTGAGGTATTTGCTTTCCACAGGCGAGACAAGTGTTCACTTTTCCTGACATCAGTTAGAGCTAGAAAAAAGGATCCCCAACGGGGTACTTAGCTTTAGAAGACTTCAGGATGATTCAGTTTCGGAAACGAAAACTTAGGTAGCGGCCGACCGGCACTCGTGCGAACTGCTTCTGGCTCCTCGGCAAGAAAGACTGATGTAATGGTGTTGGCTGCCTGTTTTTATACCCCTGATGACTTGATGTCAGTCCTGAAGCGACAGCAACTGATACAGAAATACTAAGCCTCTGGTATTCGGGCCGACTGAGGGCTACCCCCTGGCAGGATAACCCAAATGTGATGACTGCAGCAGTGAAACACGAAGAACATCCATTCACCGTAGAGCTTTTTGTAGACAGTTATTTTCATATTCCATCTTCGCATTCCAATATGGCGTCCAGTATTCTGAAAAAACATAGAGATAAAGATAGAGACAGACCACAGAAGGCCAAGCCTTCCGACGACGCTACTGCTAAGCAGGTCGTCAGTTCTCTGGAATTCAGTGAGGCTCTTTTGCAGCCCCTGATGCCCGATTCAGTATCTACACAGGCCTCTACTAGGACCCTTTTGGAGTCTGGTATGCCGCAGAAATCATCTTCATCTTCCGAGCCTTTAGCTGTCTCTGCCTCGGTTGGGTCCGGAGCCGGGACGCAGGCACCGACTTTGAGTAGGCCTTTCACACTAATGAATCTAGACAAAAAACGATGTCTTTACATCCGACTACTATTTCTCTCAGACCGACGGATTCACTCAGGCCTCGAAGCCAGCCCACTCCTAGGAAATCTGCTTCTAGCCACCATCTTGCTACTGCTCCACCACCCCAAGCACAAATGCTTAAAATGGCAGAGGACCTAATCTCCCTTATCCAGGGTAGTCAGGCCACATCTTCTAAAAGGAAAAGGCACCCTTCTCCAGAAATTATGACAGAACAGGATTCTGAGGAATCTGACTGTTCAGTTTTTGAAGAGGAACAGCATCCCTTAACTGCTTATGAGGATTCAGATGCAGAGGAATCCATCCCTTTTGCCTCCCCTCCAGAGGACCTTTCCTTTAGGGAAACCCTTCACTCCTTCAGGGAACACTTCCAATGAGAATCTCAGGACTTCCCACAGTCTAAGAAAAGACTTGGAGAGATGTTCTTTGTGTTTCACTGTTGCAGGCATTACATTTGGGTTATCTGCTTGCAGTAGCCTTCAGTCGGCCTGATTAACAAAGTCTTGGGTCCTACGTCGGTTGCTGTCTCTTCTTCCATGATGTCAGGTCGTCAGGGGTATAAAACATGCAGCCGACGTCATTACATCAGTCTTTCTTGCTGTGCGGGGCCCGAAGCAGAAGCAGTTCGCAAGTGCCAGTCGGTTGACTCCTGAAATTTTCGTTTTCGAGTTTCAGAACCAAAGTCTTCAACTAAAAGCTAAGTACCTCATTGGAGAAGCTTTGTCTTGCTCTAATCCAATGTCAGTAAAAGTAAATAATTACATTTCTTGTGGAAAGCAAATACTTCATAAAGATTTTCATTTGTACTGTATTCCTTGCCTAGGCCCTGACCACGACGTACCTCAATGTCGGTTTTGTGCCTTATTTAAACCACAAACTATCCGTCGTCGGTATATTTGTGCTTCTAAATATTTTGGTGCTCGGTTCAGTTATCCTGATATGTCTTTGGTAAGCCATTCGACTACCGACATTCCTAAAAAACGCAAAGATAAAGACAGAGACAGGCCACCCAGTTCACCGGTACTCAGTGAGGCACTTTTGCAGCCCCTGATACCCGCTACTTCAGATTCGCAGGCCTCTACTGAGACCCATTCAGAGTCCGGTATGCCGCGAGATGCTTCAACTGTGGAACCTGTAGATGTCTCTACCTTGGATGGGTCCGGAGCCGCTGTGCAGGCATCGGCTTCTGAGGGTATATTCAGGCCTATTTACTTGCATATTAAACCGACGCCATGTTCTTCTTCAAGGCCTAAAACTCGAACTATGCCTAGAAAACTGGCACCCAGACTGCATGGTCAGGCCTCTATGCCTAAAAAACGCATGATAAGAATGACTGAAGATCTTATTACTTTACTGTGACTATGGTGTATAGGGTCCTGGGTTTGAGACCTGCATGGCTGTTTATTTGGGGTTAGGAGGATGGCCTAATGGTTAAGGTTTTTGCCTTACAAATACAAGGTGCAGGGTTTGAGTCTCACAAGGGATAAGGGATTTAGGCTTAAAATGGCTTGCAAGGGCAGTTAGCCTAGTACTAATCTATGAATCAGGGGAAGCCAACCTTCCCCTTCTAAAAGACCTAGGACTGAGTTTGCTTAAGATACTTCTGACCAGGATTCCTGAAATTTCTGTTTCCTCTGATGACCAGGATTTACCCTTGTCTACCTATGAGGATTCTGATGCTGAGGACTGCATACCCAAGAGGACTTTTATTTAGTTGAAAACTTACATACTCTCAGGGAGCATTTCCATTGGGAAAGTCAGGATTTCTCTGATTCTAAAAAGAGGCTTAGGGATTTCTTACTCCTGCCCCAGCACAGGCCTTTAGCTATACCTCCTGTACTGGACATTGTTGATGATGTCTTTTCAGAATCTAGCATGGCCTCTGACTGTCTACCTCCTGCTTCCAGAAAACCTGATAGATATTACAGGGTTCCTGACTCTCATAAGTTCCTTTTCGAAAATCCTACTGTGGATGCTGAAACCGTTTCACAGGTTTCCCAAGGGCGTTAAAGCTACTGCTGCCAAAAATCCTACCCCTTCTGATAGAGACTCCAGGGCGCTGGATAGCTGGGGTAATAAGGTATACAGTTCAGCAACTTTGGCCATTAGGGCCTTGAATTGTCAGTTTCATATGTTAAAGTATCAGCTGCATATTATTGGATTGCTTAAACAGAAAATTATGTTGTTTCCTGATTGTGCTGAAAATAATGATTTACAGGATTTAATGCATTCTGCTGAACAAGTTGGTAAACATACATTGCAATGTGGTTTTGATTCACTAGATGCATCTTGCAGGGCTGCGATAACTGGGTCTGTACTTAGAAGGCATGCTTGGCTTAAGGAGCAATCCTTGCCAGATCATGTTAAAGTGAAATTACTGGATGCTCCCTTAAATCAGGACCGCCTGTTTGGCAACAGGGCAGAAGAAGTTCTTAAAAAGATGGAGGAAAAAGCTAAATCTATGCAAACAGTTAAAGATTTTTTACAAGTACAACCTCCAAGATTTAGTAGGCATTGACCTTCTAAGAATTGGTCATTTCCTGCCTCTTCCAGACCTTCTCAGTCCAAACCCAGATCCAGCAGAGCACCCAGGCTTCAGTCCCACGGGACGCTTAGGACTAAGTAGTGGGGGGCCTCCACTCCCAAATCTGGGAGTAATAAAACTCCCCATATGGTAAACTGTCTCTATGACTTCTTTTTAAAACTTCCAAGCACTTCTTAACTGACTGCCCCTTTGGGGGGAAAGATTGAACTTCATGTAAAGAACTGTGGACTCATTACCCAGGACAAATAGGTTTTAAATATAGTGTCCCAGGGATACAGATTTCACTTCCACAAGTTACCAACTCCAAGCGGTTGGCCGGCTCTACCTCCAAATCAGTGGGCAGAGGCCCAAATGCAAGTACTCTCTCTCTTAAACATAGGGGCTATTCAATTGGTACCAGAAGAAGAAAAGGGGCAAGGTTTCTACTCGAGATTTTTCCCGGTACCCAGAAAAGACCGTTCATGGCGTCCTATCCTGGGTCTGCCTACTCTAAACACCTTTTTGGTGATTCCAAAATTCAAGATGTTGACTCTTCACCAGTTGCTTCCTATGCTAAGCAAAGATGCCTGGTTGGCAACATTAAATTTAAAGGAAGTAAACCTGCACATCCCAATCAGGGAATCTTGCAGAGGATACATACACTTCAAAGCAGGCTACACACACTATCAGTTCTCTTCACTGCCCTTTGGCTTATCTACTGCGCCCAGGGTATTCACAAAGTGCCTAGCTCCAGTCATTGCATTTTGCAGGCAAAGAAATATTCAAATATACCAGTACCTGGACGATTGTCTAATTCAGGCAGAAAACCAGGACATACTTTTTAATTATCTGGCTTTTGTACAAAGGGTGCTAACTTGTCTGGGGTACACCATAAATGAAACAAAATCACACCTGGTATTCTGTCAACAAGTTATATTCCTGTGAGCAAGCTTGAATACAACTTCCCAGATGGCTTTCCTCACGCCAGAGAAACAAATTCACTTGACAACCTACTTCAAACAACTGTTCACAAAAACCCTGCTATCTGTAAGGCAGCTACTACAAGCCTTGGGGTTCATGGCTCCTACATTCTTCTAATTCCATATGCATGACTGCATATGAGGAAACTTCAATGGTATCTAAAAAGCCTATGGTGTCATCATTCTCAGGATCTAGAAGCAATGATTCGTGTCATTCTTTGTCTACGTCTAGAGTCCCTTTGGTGGGCAGAGGCCTAACACCATAACAAGGGACTACCATTCACAATAACCCCTGCCGCCCAAACCCTAACAGACGCATTAGACTATGCACCTGGCAGGGAAGTGCATTCAGGGCAAATGGAACCCAATTCAAATGCACCTTCACATCAGTTATAAAGAAATGTTAGCTGTACAGAATGCCCTGACAGCCTTCAAAGACCACATTCTTCCAGGACAATTAATGGTAAAGACGGACAACACCACTGTTATGTGGTACATAAACAAGTGGGGGGGGGGGTACACATTCTTACCACCTCTGCAGACTAGCCATGGCATTGTGGAACACTGCCTTGAGCTACCAAGTGCATCTACAAGCTCAATTCCTTCCAGGAAAACTAAATACACTGGCAGACGGACTAAGCAGAAACCTCATGGATCCACATGAGTGGAAACTGGAACCAAGGATTTTCAACTTGTTGACAAACAAATGGGGGAGCCCAGATATAAACCTGTTTGCCTCCCCCCCAGAACTATCAATTGGAAAAATTTTGTGCAAGGACTCCCCACAAACAAGCTTGGAAGGTGGATGCTCTGTCCTTCAGCTGGAAAAACGTATCAGTTTATGCCTTTCCTCCTCTGCCTCTGCTCTCCAAAGTACTACTAAAGATCAAACAATACAAACCAAAGATGATTTTGATTGCACCAGCCAACACTGGTACCCCCTCCTGCGCAATGTGCTACTGTTGGCCCCATGTCACCTGCCTCAGACTCCTACCCTGCTGTCTCAGCAGGAGAACCAGATTCTGCACCCTCAGCTTCAAACACTGAACCTAGCAGCCTGCCTAATTACCTAAGCTCTCCTTTTCCATCCCTCAGTAAACCAGTGAAGGATGTCATTTTAGAGGCAAGGGGGCCTAGTTCTAGAGAATCTTATGCTGAAAAATGGAAAAGATTCTGTGCCTGGAACCAGTCTCAAGGAATGAGCACAGCAGTGCCCAGTTTACCTCAGATTTTACAATACTTAACTGAGATGCTTCACAAGGGCCTGTCTTTTTCCTCAATAAAAATTCGCGACAAAGCCATTTCAGCTCACTATAACACAGAACCTCCCCTCTTTTCTCATCCACTGCTCAAGCAGTTCCTCAGAGGGGCCAAAATTTTAAGACCACCCAGGAGAGCTCCAGCCTGGGAGCTTAACTTTGTAATGGAGAAACTCACCCTTCCTCCTTTCAAGCCAGCTGCTACTGCAGACTTAAAATTCCTTTCTTGGAAAACAGCTTCCCTTATAGCCATCACTTCAGCAAGAAGGGTATCTGAATTACAGGCCCTTATGGCAGTGGAGCCTTTCATCATCTTTCATACGGTCAGGGTGTCCCTCAGGACCAATCCCTCTTTCATGCCAAAGGTGGTATCCAGTGTGGCCTTTAATCAGTCCATTCATTTGCCAACCTTCTTTCCTAATCCACAGAACAAAGGGGAACGGATACTGCACTCCTTAGATGTATGCAGACAACTAGTCTACTTGGACATGACTAAACCTCAAAGGAAATCTGAACAACTGCTGGTGGCAATTGCTGCAGGGACAGAGGGGAAGGCTATTTCAAAGCAAAACATTTCCAAATGGATAGGCCATTGCATTCATTTCTGCTGTAAGCACCATGGAAAACCTATCCCACAGGGGATCAGACCCCACTCATCCAGGGTTGCATCTACCTCTACAGCCTTTCTCAGAGGCGTACCTACCAGGGACATCCTAGAAGCTGCTACCTGGAGTTCTGTACATACTTTCACCAAGCATTACTATTTGCCAAATTTCTCTAAATCCAGAACTGGCTTTGCCACTGCAGTTTTGCAGGACCTTATAACTGGTCCTAATGCTATCTAAATTCCTTCTCCCATCCTTAGCTTTGGGAATCTACCCAAATGTAATGACTGCAACAGTGAAACACGAAGAACATAGTACAGTTGTGTACACTTACCATAAATGTAGATGTTCGAGTGTATTCACTGTTGCAGTCCTGGTTATCCTCCCTCCAGCCCCCTGACTTTTTTTGGCTATACCTCTTCTCTCTTTTTCAATGCTTAAAAGCTTTTTGGTGTATTTGCTTTTTTGTTTGAGGTATAACCTTGTATATTTATAGATTTAATTGCTTCCCATTAGGGAGGGCACCTGACATCTGGCGCAAAAAAAAACTGATGTAATGACATCGGCTGCATGTTTTATACCCCCTGATGACCTGACGTCAGGGAAGAAGAGGCAGAAACTGACGTAGGACCCAAGACTTTGTCAATCAGGCCGACTGAGGGCTACTGCAAGCAGATAACCCAAATGTAATGACTACAACAGTGAATGCACTCTAACATCTACATTTATGGTAAGTGTACACAACTGTACTTTTCAGGACCTGCCCCAGCACAGACCCCTGGCCATCCCCCCTATTTTAGAAGTGGTGGATGATGTTTTTCAAGAATCCAGCTTAGCCACTGACGCCCTCTCTCCTGCCCCCAGTAAACCTGACTGGTACTACAGAGTACCAGATTCTCACAAATACCTGTACAGAAACCCTGCTGCAGGCCTAGAGGTCATTACACAGGGACCTAAAGGGGCTAAGACTAGTTTTGCTAAGAATCCTCTTCCTTCTGACAAGAGCTCCAGAGCTCTGGACAGATGGGTTAAAAAAGTATACACCTGTGCAACCTTAGCTATCAGAGCGTTCCATTGTTAGTTCCATATGTTAAAATATCTGTAACATACTTTGGAACTATTAAAAGAGAAGATTGCTACCTTTCCTGACTGTGCCAAGTGAAGAGTTAGTAGATTTACTGCACTCTGCTGGTCAAGGTGCCAAACACTCATTACAATGTGGATATGACACCCTAGAAGCCTGTAGCAGGGCAGCAGTGACAGGATCTGTTATTAGGAGACATGCATGGCTGAAGGAACAACCTCTTCCCTGATCATGTCAAGTCTAAACTTATTGATGCACCCCTAGATAAGGAGCACTTGTTTGGGGAAAAAGCAGAAGAGGTGCTTAAAAAGATGGAAGTCAAAGCAAAATTTATGCAAACAGTAACAGATTTCTTTCAGGTTCAACCTCCCAGAATTAGCAGGAACTTTCCCTCTAAGCACTGGGCATTCCCTGCATCTAGCAGAGAGGGCCAAGATAAGCCCCACAGGGACAGACCATCCAGGCCACTATCCCAGGGCCAGCAGAGAAACAAACAGTGGACTGCTTCAGTCTCTAAGGCAGGGAGTTCTAAGCCAACCTTATATGGCAAACACTCACAATGATGCCCCCTCCCCCCACTGCCCTCCTTTCACTCATCAAAAACTAGGAGGAAGGCTCTCCCTCTTCATAGACAATTGGCTTTCTGTAACAAAGGACCAATGGGTCTTAGAGTTCATTTTTCAGGGCTACAAATTCTCTTTCAGCGAACTCCCAATTCCAAGGGGGTACCCAGACTTGCCTTCAAATCAGTGGGCAGAGGCAATGAAACCGCTCTAGACTCTGATATCCCAGGGGGCAGTAGAACCTGTCCCCTCTGATCAAACAGGCAAAGACGTTTATTCCAGACTGTTCCTTGTTAAGAGGGCACTTGGCGCCCCATCCTGGATCTGTCCATTCTGAACACCTCTCTTGTGGGCCCCAGATTCAAAATGCTAACTTTGCAGCAGCTGCTGCCTATGCTAACAAAAAATGCCTGACCCTAGACCTAAAAGATGCCTACCTCCACATCCCCATCAGGGAATTGTGCAGGAAATTCCTGCGCTTCAGAGCAGGCTCACAACACTTTCAGTTCTCTGCACTGTCCTTTCGCTTATCTACTGCTCCCAGAGTATTTAACAAATGCTTGCCCCCATAGCATTCTGCAGATAGAGAAGTATACAGATTTACCCTTACCTGGATGACTGCCTCATTTATGCAGACTGCAAAGATAAGCTGCTCCAGGACCTTCTATTTGTCATATCACTGCTAACTTCCCTAGGATTCACTGTCAATCAGAAGAAGTCAAAGCATAACCCCACCAGGAAGATCATTTTCTTGTGAGCTATGCTAGACACAGCATCCCAAATGGCCTTCCTATCCCCAGAAAAGCAGAGCTTCCTGCCTCTCTACTTTACCCAGCTGGCTTCCAGAAGTCATCTCACTGCGAGGAAGATGTTCTTCGTGTTTCACTGTTGTAGTCCTCACCTGTGGGTTATCCCTGCTGTGGTAGCCCTCGGCCAGCCCAAATACCAGAGTCAGTGTTTTTGTGCGTCGGCCGCTGTTGCCTGTAGTCTGACGTCAGCTCATCAGTACTATAAAGCAAGGCAGCCGACATCATTACAGCACTCTTTCTTGCCGTGGAGCCCATAGCAGAAGCAGTACGCACGTGTGCCGGTCAGTTCATAGGTTGGTACTAGGCTATTGGCCCTAGGGCCTATATAAGCCTAGCCATAACAATTCCCTGGCTATTTCTTCCCACACTATTTACTTCCCCGGACCCCTGTCTAACAGGGCGACTGACGTGATCCCCAGGGTGAATTTCCTTTCTCCCATCCAATCGTCAAGGTTCCCTTTGAAGAGGGCCAAAGAGGTGATCTGCTTGACATGTATGGGCAGTCTATTCCAGAGTCTGGGGAGTCTCTGGGTCAGTAACCTATCCCTCCAGCATATTTTGTTTATTGTGATGACAAGGTTTAGATACCTGGAGCGTGTGGCTCTGAGGGATTGAGATTTCTTTAAGTGTAGCATGTCCAACAGCTTTGAGTTTGACATGACCTTGTATATTAAGCAGAGATCGCCTCTATGTAGACAATATGCAACAGAGTATAGCTGGAGTTTTTTAATGCGATGAGCATAGGGCATCTGCTTTTAGACCTGTGATTCTTTTAGTGAGGTATTTCTGCGGACTTTCCAGTTGTTGCAGATGTCTTGATTGGTACATACCAAACGGGATGTTGTATTTTATAATGGGTCTAATGAGGGATGAGTACAGTGGGACAATGACCTCCTTTATTCTGGATGAAAAGCCCTTATTGATGAGGTGTGCCACATAGAAGGATTTCCTGACTGTTGTAGCGATGTGGTTATCGAAGGTGAGACCACTGTCCACCTGTGTTCCTAAGTCTCTTATCACACTTTCAGTGTTTAGTGTACTGCTACCTATGTGGTAATTCACGGGTACATGTTTTTTCCCATTGAGGATAACTATGCATTTCTTGGTATTGAGCTTGAGCCCATGGCTTTGGCACCATGCATCTGTTTCTGTAAGGCCCTTTTGTAGAGTATCCACATAATTTGGGGATTCAGTAATGGCTGCCAGTTTGCAGTCATCTGCGAACTTTGTTAGCCAGAATCCCTTAGTGTTGGCCTGCACTTTAGAGAAGTAGATGCCAAACAAGAGCGGTCCCAGGACTGAACCCTGGGGTATGCTACCAGAAGTTAAATTTCAGCAGAAAATGTCGAAAGCTAAGTACCCCGTTGGGGACCCTGTTTTCTTGCTCTAACCGATGTCCAAAATAGTTAACAATTGTCTCGCCTATGGAAAGCAGATCCCACACTGAGACTTTCATTCTTACTGCATCACTTGTTTAGGCCCAGACCACGACGTCCCTCGTTGCCAGTTCTGTGCCCTCTTTAATGCGAGAACCATTCACTGTAGATCTCTCTTTGTAGACTGTTATTTTCGTAATCCGTCTTCGAATTCTGATATTGCATCCATCAGTCAACAATCTTCCGACATTCTGAAAAAACGTAAAGATAGAGACAGGCCACATAAGGCTAAGCCTTCCGACAACACTACTGCTAAGCAAGTCGTCAGTTCTCTGGAATACAGTAAGACGCTTTCGCAGCCCCTGATGCCCTACTCACTTTCTATGCAGGCCTCTGCCAAGACCCTTTCAGAGTCCGGTATGCAGCAGAAATCCACTTCGTCTTCTGAGCCTTTAGCTATCTCTGCCTCGGTTGGGTCCTGAGCCGCAACGCAGGCATGGCTTCCGAGGAGGCCGTTCACACTACTGATTCTAGACAAAAAACGTCTTCTCTTCCAACTACCGTGTCTCGGAGACCGACGGATTCTCTCAGGCCTTGAAGCCAGGCCACTCCTAGGAAATCTGCTTCTAGCCACCATCTTTCTACTGCTCTCCCGCCCTAAGCTCAAATGCTTAAAATGATGGAGGATCTCATATCCATTATCCGAGGTACTCAAGCCCCCACTCCAGAAAAAGAAAAGGCTCCTTTTACAGAAATTATGACAGACCAAGAGTCTGAGGAATCTGATTATTCTTACTTTGAAGAGGAACAACAGCCCTTAACTGTTTGAGTATTCAGATCCCTGTTGCCTCCCCTCCAGACAACTTGTCCTAAGGGGAAACCCTTCACTCCCTCAGGGAACATTTTCACTGGGAATCTCAGGGCTACCTACAGTCAAAGAAATGACTTGGAGAGTTTCTGGATCTGCCCCAGCACAGATCCCTGGCCATCCCACTTATTCTAGAAGTGGTGAATGATGTTTTCCTTGAATCTAGTTTAGCCCATGATGCCCTCCCTCCTGCTCCAGCTAAACCTGACAGGTACTACAGAGTACCGGATTCTCACAAGTACATGTACAGGAATCCTGCTGCAGACCCTGAGGTCATTACACAGGGACCCAAAGGAGCTAAGACTAGTTCTGCCAAGCATCCTCTTACTTCTGACAAAGACTTCAGAGCTCTGGACAGATGAGGTAAGAAAGTATCCACCTCTGCAACCTTAGCTATCAGAGCACTCAGTTGTCAGTTCCATATGTTAAAATATCAACAACACACTTTGGAACAATTAAAACAGAAGATTACTACCTCTCCTGTCGGTGCCATCTCAAAAGAGCTGGCAGAATTATTACACACTGTTTGTCAAGTGGCCAAGCACTCATTACAATGTGGATATGACGCCCTAGTAGCCTCTAGCAGGGCAACAGTGACAGGATCTGTTATTAGAAGACATGCATGGCTGAAGGAACAACCTCTCTCTGATTGTCAAGTGTAAACTTATAGATGCACCCCTAGGTAAGGAATGCCTGTTTGGGGAAGAGGTGCTTAAAAAAATTGAAGACAAAGCCAAATCTGTGCAAACAGTAAAAGATTTTGTTCATGTTCAACCACCCAGATTCAGCAGGAACTTCCCCTCTAAGCACTGGGCCTTCCCTGCACCCAGCAGACCGGGCCAAAGGCTCCTTCAGAAATTATGACAGACCAAGGGTCTGAGGAATCTGATTATTCTTACTTTGAAGAAGAACAACAGCCCTTAACTGTTTGAGTATTCAGATCCCCGTTGCCTCCCCTCCAGACAACTTGTCCTTCGGGGACGTACCTCCCTGGACTACATGAAAAGAGACATAGAGGAGCTCTCTGATCATGTAGCCCAGGCTGGTATGACCCTGACCTTGAGCAGCATCTTACCCTCACCTAGAATGATGCCACAGTACAAAGACAAAATGATCGATTTTAACAATTGGCTAAAATTTTGGTGTCATTCAAAGGGGATCCAGTGTCTGTCGGCCTGGGATGACATGCTCGACAAGCCACGTTGCTTCGCTAGGGACGGCTTGCACCTGTCACCACTGGGCTTTCGGATATTGGCAAAGGCTCTTGCCACCCCCATAGTGCCTTTTTTAGGCAAGGCTCAAAAGTCAAACCCACCCCCATAGACAGCACAAGGAACAAGAAACTAAGGGTAATGCTGCTAAACGCCAGAAGTCTTAACCTCAAGATGCACGCACTCGAAGCTCTCCTCAGTATGGAGAACATCGACATCTGTCCAGTGACAGAAACCTGGTTCAAGGCTCCAGAGAGCACCCCAGCACTACCAGGCTATACCTCATATTATGCTTTTCGGCCCCAAAACCCGGACCGAACCACAAAAGGAGGGGGAGTTTCCATATTTATCAAGGATATCCACACCTCCAGGTTAGTGGCATTGCACGAAGTATCTCAGACCATCCATGTGCAACTAACAGTGGGCAAAACTGCTTTTCAGTTTATAGCATCCTACAGACCACCCTCTCAAAGTCAGGAATCCCACTCGGCTTTCCTAAAAACATTGGAGAACTTGAAGATCTCTCCGAACACCATTATATTGGGTGACTTCAACTACCCAAACATTGACTGGGAGCACTACTCAAGCCCCAGCACCTTAGCCCAAAGGTTCCTGGAAATTATAAACTCAAATGCTATGGAACAACTAGTCACCACTCCCACAAGAGGGGACAACATACTAGACCTGATCATTACCAACATGGGGACTCTATGCTCCACACCAGAAGTATATCCCTCATTGGTAAGATCAGACCATAAATTAATTTCACTGGATGTCCACATCCCACCCACCCCAGCCCAGAAAACCACAGTGAAAAACTTCTCAAAAGCAAACTTCTCACTTCTCAAAACTGAAGTGGAATCCTTCAAGGCCCCAGGGCCAGTGGAAACTATGGCCCAAACTGCAGAATCCTATATAAACGCATTCTACGGACATCTCCAGGAATGCATGGATCATGCTATCCCAAACAAAACCAAGACCCAATCATCCAAAGGCAGGCCCAGTCTGGTGGACCTCTGCCATAAATAAACTGTACAACAGAAGGAGGAAGCTACTACATGATAGAGCAAAATCCCTAATAGGGAAGGCATCTCTGATCAGTACTAGCAAAAAATTACGATCCCTCATAAAATCCTCCAAGGCCAGCTTCGAGAAAAATTGCACAGGACACCAAAGACAATCATAAGGCTTTTTCAGTTATGTTAGAAACCTGGGATACAACTCCCAGACTTGTTCTGAGTTGATTCTAAACGACAAAAAATACACTGAACCCACAGACATCGCCAATATCCTGGCAGACAGGTTCAGTGCAAACTTCTCCACCCCCCCCCCCAAAGAGCAAGTATCTATCCCAGCAGAGGGCTGCCTCCCAAACATCTCTGATGCTCAGGTGAAGGCTGCCCTCTCCAAAGCAAAAAACACTGCTTCCATGGGACCAGATGGCATCCCAGGTTGCTTCCTACATGAACTCCAAGAGGAACTAATCCCTCAAATAAAACAGCTATACAATCTCAGCCTCACTACAGGATATGTGCCCACAGAATGGCGTACAGCAACAGTGGTCCCACTCCACAAAGGTGGAGCCTCTACAGACCCTGGAAACTATCGCCCCATAAGCCTGACTAGCTAAGTCTGCAAGGCTATGGAGAGGATCATCATGGAGCTCATAAACAAAGACATTGGGGACCTACAAACACTAGATCCTACCCAGTTCGGCTTTGTCAAGGGCAGATCCTGCCTTTTGAACCTGGTTGACTTCTTCGAAACAGTCACCAAAGCCATAGATGAAGGGAAGGTAGTCCACACAGCCTATCTGGACCTTGCAAAGGCATTTGAGACAATACCCCACTCGGGCATCAAAGATAAGCTATCCAGCTTAAATATAAACCCCCTATGTCACAAGATGGGTCTCAAACTGGCTCAAAGACAGAACCCACAGAGTGAGAGTTGCTGGAGCCATGTCAGACTCGAAACCAGTCACAAGTGGCGTCCCACAAGGTTCTGTCCTGGGACCACTCTTGTTCAGTCTATACTTTTCCGAGGTACAGGCAAACGTGGGAGGACTATGGCTCACCAAGTTCGCAGACGACTGCAAACTGGGCGCCATAATCAACTCTCCAGCTGACACAAACGTCCTTCAAAAAGGTCTCACAGAGACAGATAACTGGTGCCAGCGCCATGGTTTAAAGCTAAATGCCAAAAAATGTATAGTCATACCCTTTGGCAAAAACAATGTGCCCACAAATTACCACATAGGCGGAAACCCATTAAGTACAGAGAAAGTTGTTAGGGACCTGGGGACCCAAGTTGATAGCAATCTCTCCTTTGAAAACCACATTGCCAAAGTGGTTAGAAAGACCTTCTACATAGCCAACCTCATCACGAAGGGTTTCACATCTAGATCAAGAGAGGTAATCGTGCCCCTTTATTCATCCCTCATCAGGCCCATCATAGAATACAATGCCCCTTTTGGGATGTACCTTACCCGACACCTGCAGCAATTAGAAAGACCCCAAAAGTATCTCACCAAGAGGATCAAGGGTCTCAAACAGATGCCATATGCTGCTCGGTTAAAAAAACTCCAGCTCTAGTCAGTTGCATACCGCCTACTTCAAGGCGATCTATGCCTGACATACAAAGCTATGTCAAATCCAGAATTAATGGACATGCTCCACCTCAGTAAATCTAAATCCCTTAGAGCCACACGCTCAAGGGACTTTAACCTCAGCACAGAAATAAGTAGAACTTGCTGGAGGGACAGGTTCATAACCCAGAGGCTCCCTTCGCTCTGGAATAGAATTCCAGTTCATGTGAGGCAGAGCACCTCACTGAATCTCTTCAAGAAGAATCTCGATAGGTGGATGGGGGATCATAGGTTTGTCCCAGGGATTACTCCCGTGTCACTATTAGACAGAGGCACAGTAAACTAAACCTTAAAAAGGGCACAGTATACTCAAATCAAGGGTTGGCGTAAGCCATACAGAATCGGGCTAGGCTTATAATTGCCTCAGGGCAGATAGCCTAGTATGAACCTAAGTAAGCCCCACAGGGACAAAACCTCCAGGCCCCTAGCCCAGGGCCAGCAAAGAAGCAAACAATCCGCCTCTAAGGCAGGAAGTTCTAAGCCAAGCTTCTATGGCAAGCACTGACAATGACTTTCCCTTCCCCCTGCCTTCCTTTCACTCATCTAAAACTAGGAGGAAGGGTCGCCCTCTTCTAGGAAAATTGGGTCTCTATAGCGAAGGACCAATGGGCATTAAAAATCATTTCTCAGGGATACAGATTCTCCTTCAGCAAACTCCCAGTTCCAAGAGGGTACCCCAGACCTTTCCTCTAACCAGAGGGTAGAGGCATTAAAACAGGTAAAAACAGTAGTATCCCTGGGAGCAGTAGAACCTGTCCCTCCAGAACAAACAGGAAAAGGTTTTTACTCCAGACTGATGTTCTTCATGTTTCACTGTTGCAGTCATTACATTTGGGTAATCTGCTGGCAGGTTGCCCTCAGTCAGCCTGAATAGCAAAGTCTTGGGTCCTGGGTTGGTTGTTGTCTCCTCTTCCATGACGTCAGGTTGTCAGGGGTATAAAACATGCAGCCGACGACATTTTATTCAGTCTTTCTTGCCGTGCGGTGCCCGAAGCAGAAGCAGTTCGCAAGTGCCGGTCGGCCGACTCCTGAAATTTTCGCATTTGAGTTTCAGAACCAAAGTCTTCAAACTAAAGCTAAGTACCCTGTTGGAGAAACTTTTTCTTGCTCCTTACCGATGTCAGTAAAAGTTAATAATTGCATTACTTGTGGGAAGCAAATACCTCATAAGGATTTTCATTTGTACTGTATTCCTTGCCTAGGCCCAGATCATAACGTGCTTTGCTGTCGGTTTTGTGCTAGATTTAACCAACGCACTATTAAGCGTTGTTATATTTTTGCTTTTAAATATTTTGGATCAAGATTTAATTATCCTGAAATGTCGTTGGTTAGCAATCCGACTACCGGAGTTCACAAAAAACTCAAAGAAAAAGACAGACAGTCGAGGTCCAAAACGGACGACTAAGCTTCTCCTAAGCCAGTTGCTTGTTCTCCGGTACTTAGTGAGGCACTTTCACAGCCCCTGATTCCAGCTACTTTTGAGTCGCAGGCCTCTACCGAGACCCATTCGGAGTCCGGTATGCCGTGAGATTCTCAGAGTATTGAAACCGTGGCTGTCTCTCCCTTGGATGGGTCCAGAGCCGCTGAGCAGGCACCGGCTTCTGAGGGTGTTTTCAGGCCTCATCATTTTTATATTAAACCGATGCCAGCCTCAAAAACAAGGTAAAAAACATCTATGGCTAAAAAACTGACGCATGAGCCACGTGCTCAGGCCCCTATGCCTAGGAAACAGATGATCAAAATGGCTGAGGACTTAATTACCTTGATCAGCGGTTCCCAACCCCCCCTGCTAAGAGGCCTAGGCAAGGCACTGATTATGAATCTTCAGATCAGGTTTCCATTTCTTCTTATTCCTCTTCTGATCAGGAATTTTCTATTCCACCCTATGAGGATTCTGATGCAGAGGAATCCATCCCATCTGCATCTCCTCCTAAGGATTACTCATTTGGAGAGACTTTGCATACTTTAAGGGAACATTTTCACTGGGAGAGTCAGGACTTCTCTGAATCAAAAAAGAGGCTTAGAGATTTCCTTCTTCTTCCTCAACATAGGCCTTTGACAATACCTCCTGTATTAGACATTGTTGATGTGTTTTCGGAATCAAGCATGGCTCCTGATTCCCTACCTCTGGCTCCTAGTAAGCCAGACAGATTTTACAGGGTTCCTGACTGCCACAAATTTATTTTCAACAATCCTGCTGCTTATCCTGAGACTATTTCACAGGGTCCCAAGGGTGTAAAGGCCTCTACAGCCAACAGTCCTACCCCCTCTGATAGAGATTCCAGGGTGCTGGATAGATGGGGAAATAAGGTTTATACGTTTGCTACCTTGGCAGTCAGGGCCTTAAACTGCCATTTTAATATGCTTAAATATCAACAGCATTTTATGGGCTTATTGAAACAGAAAATGATGTTGATTTCTGATTGTATGGAAAATAGAGTTACAGGAATTATTGCATTCAGCAGAACAGGTTGGAAAGCATACTTTGCAATGTGGTTTTGATTCCTTGGAGGCCTCTTGCAGGGCTGCAGTTACTGGATCTGTGATTAGAAGGCATGCCTGGCTCAAGGAGCAAAATCTGCGTGATCATGTTAAAGCTAAATTATTGGATGCCCCCTTGCAGCATGATACTCTGGTAATAATGCAGAAGAGGTTTTAAAGAAGATGGAAGACAAAGCTAAATCTATGCAAACTGTAAAATATTTTTTGCAAGTGCAGCCACCCAGATACAGTAGACACTGGCCTACTAAAAATTGGTCCTTTCCTATGTCCAACAGAGCCACTCAAGGCAAATCCAGGCGTTCAAAAGGATCCAGATACCAATCACAGGGTTCTTTGCTGGCCCTGGGCTAGGGGCCTGGATGTTTTGTCCCTGTGGGGCTTACTTTGGCCCGGTCTGCTGGGTGCAGGGAAGGTCCAGTGCTTAGAGGGGAAGTTCCCGCTGAATCTGGGTGGTTGAACTTGAACGAAATCTTTTACTGTTTGCATAGATTTGGCTTTGTCTTCAATCTTTTTAAGCACCTCTTCCCCAAACAGGCATTCCTTACCTAGGGGTGCATCTATAAGTTTACACTTGACAATCAGAGAGAGGTTGTTCCTTCAGCCATGCATGTCTTCTAATGGGGTGCCTCCACCTCCAAATCTGGAGGAAACAAAGCACAACCCTACAGTAAGCAGTCTCAATGACTTTTCTCTACCATCACCAAGCACTTATCTTTTGGCAGCCCCCTTGGAGGAAAAACTAGCACTTCATGCTCAAAATTGGCAGTTAATTACCCAGGACAAGTGGGTATTAAACATAGTATCCCAGGGGTACAGATTTCATTTCCATACTTTGCCAATTCCAAACGGATGGCCAGATCTGCCTCCAAATCAGTGGGCAAAGGCCCAGAAACAAGTTATGCCCCTCATGAATATGGGGGCTATTCAACCAGTACCAGAAAAGGAAAAGGGACAAGGTTTTTATTCAATACTTTTCCTGGTACCCAGAAAAGACAAATCATGGCATCCATTTCTGGACTTATTCATTCTAAATACATTCCTGGACATTCCAAATTTCAAGATGCTGACTCTACAACAGTTACAGCCTATGCTAGGCAAGGATGCCTGGCTGGTAACTCTAGACTTAAAAGAGGCTCACCTGCATATCCCAGTCAGGGAATCTTGCAGAAGATACCTCCTCTTCAAAGCAGGCTATTTGCATTACCAGTTCTCAGCACTGCCCTTTGGCTTATCTACTGCGCCCGGGGTCTTCACAAAGTGCCTGGCACCAGTAATTGCATTTTGCAGACAAAGAAACATTCAAATTTATCCTTATCGTGACGATTGTCTAATTCATGCAGAAAACACGGACACTCTTCTGCAGCATCTGGCATTTGTAAAATGGCTTCTAACTTGTCTAGGGTACACCATAAACGAAAAGAAATCACAATTGGTACCCTCTCAAATAATTACATTCCTGGGTGCAAGCTTGAATACAACTTCCCAGATGACTTACCTGACACCCGAAAAACAAATTCATTTGATGACTTACTTCAGACAAGTGGCCACAAAAACCCAGCTATCTGCAAGACAAACTCTGTTGGCCTTGGGGTTCATGGCTTCCTGCATCCTACTAATTCCATATGCAAGACTGCATATGATGAACCTTCAGTGGTACCTAAAAAAATTTATGGAGTCAACATTGTCACAGCCTGGAAACAATGATTCCTATCATTCCTTGCCTGCAGCAGGAGTTTTGATGGTGGGCAAAAGCTCGTCACCTCAACATGGGACAGCCATTCACCTACCCACAGCCAGGCAGACATTGACAACAGATGCATCAGATTATGCCTGGGGGGCCCATATGGCAGGAAGATGTATTCAGGGCACATGGTCCACAAGTCAAATGCATCTACATATCAATCAAAAAGAGATGCTAGCTGTTCAGAATGCCCTGACAGCCTTCAAGGATCTACTTCATCCAGGACAACTACTGATAAAGACGGACAATACTACTGTCATGTGGTACATAAGCAGGGGAGTATGCATTCCTACCCCCTCTGCAGACTAGCCATGAACTTGTGGGACACAGCACTGACTTACCAAGTACGTCTGCAAGCAGAATTCCTGCCAGGAAGGATAAACACTCTGGCAGACGAACTAAGCAGAAACATAATGGATCCCCACGAGTGGAAATTGAATCTACAAGTCTTCAGCATGATAACAAGGAACTGGGGATGCCCGGGCATAGACCTATTTGCCTCTCCTCACAACTGCCAACTACAGAGATTCTGCACAAGGATTTATCACAAGCAAGCATGGAAAGTGGATGCTCTATCTTTTAGCTGGAAAAACCTAACAGTATATGCCTTTCCGCCTTTGCCTCTCCTTCCCAAGGTACTCCTCAAGGTCAGATAAGAAAAGCTAAAAATGATACTGATTGCTCCAGACTGGCCCTGCCAGCATTGGTACCCAATCCTAAAGAGTTTGTCTCAATGCTTGCACACTGCCTCATATTCCTCACTTACTGACCCAACAAGACAGTCAGATACTGCACAGCCAACTCAGGACTTTAAACCTGGCAGCATGGCGGATAATGTAGCCATTCAAGACACACCTCTCTCAAAAGCAGTGATGGATGTTATTTTGGAGGCCAGGAGGCCTAGCACCAGAAAGTCTTATGCAGAAAAATGGAAGAGATTCTGTGCTTGGAACCAGGCACAAAGTATTGACACAACTGTCCCAAATATCCCTCAGATTTTGCAATACTTAACTGAGATGCTGGATAAAGGCCTTTCCTTTTCATCAGTTAAAATTCATGCTTCTGCCATTTCAGCTCATTACAATACAGAATCAACTGTTTTTTCTCATCCATTACTAAGGTAGTACCTCAGAGGGGCCAAAAACATAAGACCTCCAAGGAGAGCACCAATACCTGCATGGGACCTCAACTATGTCTTGGAAAAACTCACAATGCCTCCGTTTGAGCCAGCCTCTGCAGCTGATATAAAATTCCTATCCTGGAAAACAGCTCTACTCCTAGCAATAACTTCCGCTAGACGAGTCTCAGAGTTACAGGGACTCATGGCTGTGGAACCTTTTATCGTTTTCCATCCTGACAGAGTTTCTCTAAGGACAAACCTACATTTATGCCTAAGGTAGTGTCCAGTGTGGCCCTTAACCAAACAGTTAATTTACCCAAACGCACATAATAAGGGTGAGAGACTCCTGCATTCTTTGGACATTCACAGGCAGCTACGCTTCTACTTGGACAGAACCAAAGCTTTCAGAAAGACTGAACAACTTCTAGTGGCATATGCTGCAGGATCACAAGGAAAGCCCATCACCAAACAGGCTATTTCTAAGTGGATAAGCCACTGCATTCATTTCTGCTATTCACAGCATGGCAAATCAGTGCCTAAGGGCATTAGGCCACATTCAACCAGAGCAACAGCCACTTCAGCAGCCTTCCTCAGAGGAGTACCAACCAAAGACATCTTAGAGGCTGCAACTTGGAGTTCAGTGCATACTTTTACAAAGCACTATCACTTACCTCTATACTCTAAATCCAGGGCAGGCCTTTCCACTGCAGTTCTGCAGGGCCTGATAGCATCTCCTAATCCTATTTAGCACTAGCATCCCAACCTTAGCTTTGGGATTCAACCCAATTGTAATGACTGCAAGAGTGAAACACGATGAACATAGTACAGTTGTGTACCTACCATAAATGTAGATGTTCGAGTGTATTCAATGTTGCAGTCCAGGTTACCCACCCTCCATCCCCCTTTTCCTTGCTGGGACGTACCTGTACTTCTCTATTCTATACAACCTATGTGGTGTATTTGCTTGTAGATTAAGGAAAAGTTGTTTTTTGGGTATGCATGCTTATTGGCATAATTTAGCCTACCTTTTTAGGGAAACCTGACATCTGGGGCAAGAAAAACTGAAGAAAATGGCGTTGGCTGCATCTTTTATACCCCTGGTGCACTTACGTCTGGGAGGAGGTGACAGCAACCGACGCCGGCCCTAGACTTTGGAACTCGGGCCGACTGCGGGTAGCCTGCCAGCAGGATAACCCAATTGTAATGACTGCAACAGTGAATACACTCTAACATCTACATTTATGGTAGGTACACAACTGTACTTTTTCCTCTGTCATCTTCAGCATTTAAGCCCCTTCCTAGAGCACA